>NC_042997.1:23118329-23128329 GCF_006345805.1 Octopus sinensis
CCTCTGTTGAGAACCTTTGATCAAGAACTTATGTTTCACACACACATACAAACACATATCTTCTTTCCTTTTCTTAACCTGAAGTAACATTGTTTAATAGGTACCATTAGAGATATTGTTAAATATTGTAAGCAGTAAAAGTTTTTTTATGTTTTGCTCAATTAGTATTGAATTTGAAATTTGTTCTGCTTTCAATATCATGGGATGAGTTTTTCTAGATACCTCATATTAAGATTAAATATTCAGTATGTCATTCTGTCCTTGTGTGTTAAAGGATATTCATACACATGTCAATGAAATGATAATCTTTTTTAAACAAAATTATTTCTGTCTGCACATTTGATTTATAGGAAATACATTTTAAAGGAAGAATTAAACATTAAGCTAAATATATCATAGATATTTCTTTTGACGAGCAATAATATTCTATCATAATTACAGTCTGGATACATAGGAAGAGGCATACAGAAAACTGCTTTGTGGAACACATCAAATTTAACCATAATTTATGAGCACTCATTTTGAGTGACTGACAAGCCAATTTACACTTAACAAAAGACAGCATCTTTCTTTTGTAAAATGGTATAATTAAGTGCAAAATAGTCTCACACGTATATTATTGTCAATGTTACAATAATCTTATCTGGAGCATTTCAGTTCTATTTTTGGTTTCTATCTTCTTTTCAGACAAATTGTTTAGAGGTATTTATAGCAAAGATGGTAAGCTATTAAACAAAAAATATTTTGAATAGAAAGTAATTTTAAGAAATATGTTTCTCTTTTGTTGAAACTGCATTTAGTTTATCCTAATTTTTGACAAAAATGAAATAAACTATTATCATTCTTGACAGAATCATTAGAGCTTTAGATAGAATACTTTGGCAGTATTTTTCCCACTATCTACTTTCTGAATTCAAATCCATTAGAGGTCAACTTTATTTACTCCAAAAGGATAAAAAGCAATGAATCAATCAAGTACTGGGTACCAACTAATTCATCTCACCAAATTGCTAGCCTTATGCCTAAATTAGAAACAATTATTTTAGTAGAAAAAATTTGTAACTTAAAAAACTGTAAAATCTAACTCTACAGAAATATATTTACATTAAAATATGAAGATATTTCAAGAACCTATTGGTGGCTAAAGACTGAATAATAAATTCATTTTTATGTTTAAATAAACCAATACTTGTGGGTATACACTGTATAAAAATGAAAGACAAAAATTTGAGCACTCTTGCAATATAGTCCGTTTGTCTTGTAGGCCTTTTCTCTATATTGTCAAAGATCCTGACCAATCTCTCTCCACAACACAACTCACCTTCTTAAACCATCCCCTCTCCACCATCTCCCACTCTCCTTTTTGCACTCATGCAAACTTACCTACCCACTTATCCTATCCAATCCTCTTTACCTCTTCACTTATATAGCCTTCCCTGTTAACTGAGGATGCACTCCAACACATCTTCTTTGCCATCCTTTCTTTCTTCCTGTCTCTCCTTTCTTTTCCAACTAAGGTAGGCAAGTATCTCCTCTACTGTAAGACACCTGCCTCTAGCTTCTGTTATTCTCTAACCTTTTATCACCTGGCACAAAGCCACTTCCCTCAATAGTATTCCCCACTCAGTTGGTGGGGGTCTAGTTTTGCAGGTTACTTGGTGATTTTGTTGGTGTCATATAAAAAGCACCCAGTACACCTGTAAAGTGGCTGGCATTAGGAAAGGCATCCAACTACAGAAACTATGTCAAAACAGATAGAAGAACTTGGTGCAGTCATCTTGTTTGTCAGCTCCTATCATACCATCTATCCCATGCCAGCATGGAAAATGGATGTTAAATGATGGTGATAATGATGAAATACATGTACAAACTTCTTTTAGCTTCTGGGTACCAAATTCATTCACAAGGCTTTGGTCAGCCTGGAGCCATAGTAGAGGATGCTTGCCCAAAGTGCCATGCTGTGAGACGGAGACAGAAAAGAAAAAAAAGGAAAGAACACATTGGATAAGGGGGTTCTGGATGCACTATGTCTGAATAAAAGAAGAGATGATCATGACTGGAATCAGAGTGGACCTGCAGTTAAATAACAATATCATAGAAGAACTGCCTGTGTAACAGAAATATTTGACAAACAAAAATAAACAATAAATAAAATATAAAAAGATTAAAATGAGCTACTGCAGGCTTATCCTACTTATTTGCCATTTCTAAATGAAGTATTATTTTTTTTTCTACTATTTTAAGTTACTGTACTGCTGCAGCCATAGTGGGATAATATCTTCATGTGTCTTAATCAATTATATCAACCACAGTTCTTATTTCAGTCTGATATTCAATCGATACTGTTTGTCAAACTGCTAAGATGTAGTTAATAAAGGAACATAGGGCAAGCAGCAAATACTAGCTTTTAAATCAGGTATTTGTCAACATGCAGCTATAGTAGAAACTGTTCAAGGTGCTGTGTAGTGGGATCCAACCTGAAACCAAGTGGTTACAAAGCAAACTTCTTTATCACATAGCAATGTCTGTACCTCTGCACTATTATTATTTTCTATATACAAAAGCTTACACTGGAGTTTTACTTAAAGAAGGCAACAATTTTTGTATCAATTTAATAAATACATTGAATAATTTAAGGTTGTTCAAACTTAAAAGGTAATTATCAGATAGGACAGGGAGAAAGAAATATTAAGGAAAGCATAAAAAAACCTGACAGCACTATTCATGAGATAGCAAGAGGTGAAATAAGAAAATGACACTTGAGGTATTTCAGTGAATAATGACAACATACACAGAACTGAATAGTCTGGACATCAAGTCATTTGATAAAAGCTGTTGGGGAAAAGGTGGGTTAATATTTTTCTAATCAACTGATTTTCAGTTTTCATCTTTACAATGGTTTTATCTTTTGTTTGTAAGTACATTTTGCTAAATCATTTGTTTTTCTGGTTTTCAATCTCCAAATATATTTCTTGAAAATTTAATTTTCTTTTATAGTAATCAAGTTAGTGATGTATTAAATGCTGTTTCTTTTTACCTTTTAAATATCAAAATGTTTTATATATGCTGAACTGTCTTTCAGAAATGTAATAAAAATAGCCGTAAGTTAATCTACACTTTATAAATTTCAAAACCTCACATCTACTTTACTTTTCATTAGTCCAATGTTAATGAAATTCCAGAAAGATATACATTCATCAATTATTATGTGTCAACAAATTAACCAATACATTATCATTTGATCTGCTAAAAATGAGAGCCAAGCCTCTCTGATATCACATACAACTGACTTTAAAAAAAGAAGGATACATTGAATAGTGTAGTACTAGATGCATTATATCTAGAACAAAATATATGAAGTAATCATGACTGGAGTGCCTTTATTCATAGGCCAGTTCAATCAGGCTAACCTGGGAGCTGAACAACACTAATAAGTATTTATTCAGTCAGTCATTGATTCTCCATTACAAATATGGTCTTGTATCAAATGAAATCATTAATGTGGCAGGTTAATTCTATATAAGAATACATACTCAGTCTAATTTTACTTAGTTCCTACACTCTATTGTATATTATTTAATTTCACTATTAGCATTGATAATTTGGTCACAACAGGTGGGAATACAGTGTTTAGTGTTCAATAAATCTTGTCCTGGGATCAATTCATACTTAAGACATTTTTTATCTTTCTTCTCAGTAGGGTTGAGTAACATATGTAAACAGTACTGAGAGTGGTTTAGTTGTTCTAGGACCTTTGGGAATTGATACTAGACCAGGAAATCCAATACTTATGTCCAGCATCAGATAAATAAGAGTTCTCAGAATTCTATTATCTTTTTTTTTTTAATCACTGTTAGTCTCACCAGTGGATGAAATGCTCTTAAAGAACCACTTTTCCATTACTTTCCTGTAAATAATTTATTACTAGATTCCTATGTATGTATCAGTATGTGTATCATTGCATGTATGTATGCTATCAGCATCATCATTTAACGTCCACTTTCCATGCTGGCATGGGTTGGACAGTTTGACAGGGGCTACATCAGGCTCCATTGTCTGTTCAGGCACAGTTTCTATGGCTGGATACCCTTCCTAACACTAACCTGCTTTTTAGAGCCTTAAAAATGCTAATAGTTTTATGGTGTTAGGCAGATGAGAGATAAATATCTACCTAGAGAGAGATCCAGTCTACCATACATATAGAGAGAGTTTGTTTTCTTTCCTGACGCTTATATATATCATCATCTAACATCTGTTTCCATGCTGGTAAGGCCAGGAGTTGCACCAGGTTCCACTGTCTGTTTTAGCATTGTTCCTACAGCTGGATTCCCTTCCTAATGTCAACCACTTTACAGAGTGTTCTGGGTGCTTTTTATGTGGCACCAGCACTGATGCTTTTTTGCATGGCACCAGTACCAGTGCTTTTTACATGGCACCAGCACTAGTGATCTTTATGTGGTATCAGCAGCAGTGCCTTTTAGGTGGCACCAGCACTTGTGATTTTTATGTCGCACCAGCACCAACAGGGTTACCACATTTGTCTTAATATGTATGTTATAATTTTATTTTTCAAGTTCCATTCCTCATTATCTTCTTCCAGCCACACTCTATTCTCTGCTATACTCCATTCTTAACACCTGCTTTGTCCTCTATCATTTTCAATGCCCTCATGTATCTAACAACCCTTCACCTGAGCCACTCCTATAGCTCTCACCTTCAATTACTAGTCATCTATCCCATCTATCCATCTCTCCTTACATTCTTATGGAATTCCCCGCCCACTCACCCAGTCCAGTCTTCTGTATCACTTCACCTATATTCACTTCCCAGTGTACCTGAGGGTACATATGTCCTGACACATATCCACCACCATCTATCTCACTCCCTCCATCTCTATCTTCTCCTACTGGAGTATCCTTGTATCTCTTCTACAGCAAGACACCTATTTCTATCCTATTATTCTTTCAACCTCTCAACTTGCAAAAAGCTACCTCTTTTAATACACCTTCCCCCATCAAGGGGATTGTCTCATCTTAAAATTTATTGGCTGACCCCACCAGTGCTGGTACCTTGAAAATAGAACCTACAACTGTCTGTAAAATGATAGGCATTCGGAAGAGCACTCGGCCATAAAAGCCATGCCAAAACAGACAATAAAACTTCACACAGCCCTCTGGCTTGCCAGCTCTTGTCAAATATTGAACCCATGCCAGCATAGAAAAAGGACATTAAATAATGATGATATATATATATATATATATATATATATATATATATATATATGAACAATAATTTTCTGTTAAGACTTCTTGTTTGTTATCTACTGAGGATGGCATTACATCAGTTATTTTACTGCTGTGAATGCTAGAAACAAGCTTGGAAAAGCCTGGCAAAAAAATATTGATATATTTAAGCCTTTCGATAACAACCTGTATCAACTGCCCTTGGATTGGAATATTTAGGATTTGGAGGAAGAGACAGTAGAGGCAAAAAGAGAGAAGGATGCATTGGGCATATGTGGAACACAAGTTGCTAGTTTAAGAGAGCTGGGGCAATTGTAGTAGTGATAGAAGAAATAACAAAATATAATGCATCTGTGTAATAGTGGTTATGAGTGCTTGTAAATGATTTTGAGAACTATCAATAATTTTGGCAGGGATGCAATCTGTGATTTGTGTGTGTGCACATATACAGCATTTAATAACCATCCCTGAAACGGCACAGAGCCACTGAGGAGACCAGTTGTTTAACCATTGTTTTGCTGCGTTATAGGACACACCATATACACTATCTCCTGAGAACTTCTCAAAACTGAATACAGTGGTGAGGATTTGGACAAGTTGTTTCCAGTAGTTGTTTGTTGACCTGAGAGTGTAAGAAAGGAAGTAGCAATATATAAAATAAAGATATCTTAATAGCTCTTTAATGCAAGTTGAACTTGAGCTTTATAGAGATTTAGAAGCTGAAAAAAAAAAAAAAGGCTGAAGTATCTGCTTATGTTTGTAATGTTACTATGAGAGATCTTGAGAGATTGTATAGCTTAGTATTTGTAGCAACTTTTATGGGTTTAGCTAGTTGTTCTTCTGACAGAGGGAATCTTGTTCAAGACTGTGTTTGTGAAATGCTTTTCTGTAGTGTCAAAGGAAATAAGGTACACAATATGCTCACTATATTTTAAAGGTCTCTTTACATGGAAATTGTGCAAGTTTGACAAGAGGTACCTACACAGAATATGAATAGTGTGTAGTAGATTAAGCAGAGGTAAAAATATCCATTCCTTAAGAAAAAAATGGATGATAGCATGCAACAAGGAAAAAAGAACAGTTGTGGGCAGGATTCTTTATATGAAAATAAAAATTCCTATATTAATTTGTGAAACAGAACTTCAACTTACAGCTGCCTGTTAGTATGGGAATCTTCTGCCCCTACCCAAAACATTTTCAAAAAATCTGGGTCTTTACATTATCAAAAATATCATTAATAAGGATTACCTTAATCAGAGAGTGGGACTCTAAGTTGTTAAGAAAAGGTATGAAACTAGGGATTTAAAATGAAAAGATTAACCAGGTGTTCTTATATTATCCTTTACATTTATCCTCAAACTAGTCTGTGGTTTGTTGAAGAAATATGCTTTCCTTATGCACACACACACATGCATGCATGCACACACATGCACACACAAATATATGAATTTGCAAACATTAAATATACATTCATAGATTTATACACATGTATACAAACAAATGTACAAATACACACACACATACATATTCAAGGACTTCTAGACATTTACTTATATATATCATTGCTATTATGTTAAACTGTCATATGTCCAAATTTGGCCAAATGTGTATTTTTTTTTTCAATATTTAATTTTGCTTGCAATAGCTGGTTCTTTTGGTCAAACTACTGTGTCTCCAGCTTCTTCAGATGAAAATTGCCAAAGTGTAGTACAATGGTTTTGCATTTTTCAGAAGTGTTTGCAAAAATATTTTTGGTTGAAAATATCATACGTGCATGGTATTTCAATTTTATGCACCCGAACAAAGTATTACTGTTAAGCTGAAACTGTTGCTCATGTAAAAAGAAATGGAATCATCATCATTGTTTAGCGTCTGCTTTCCATGCTAGCATGGGTTGGACGGTTCAACTGGGGTCTGGGAAGCCAGAAGGCTGCACCAGGCCCAGTCTGATCTGGCAAAGTTTCTATGGCCGGATGCCCTTCCAAACGTCAACCACTCTGTGAGTGTAGTGGGTGCTTTTTATGTGCCACCGGCACAGGTGCCAGACGAGGCTGGCAAACGGCCACGATCGGATGGTGCTTTTTACGTACCACCAGCATGGAGGCCAGGCCAGGCTGGCAACGGCCACGATCGGATGGTGCTTTTTACGTGCCACGGGCACGGAGGCCAGGCGAGGTTGGCAATGGCCATGATCGGATGGTGCTTTTTACGTGCCACTGGCACGGAGGCCAGTCGGGGCGGCGCTGGCAATGGCCACGTTCGGATGGTTCTCTTACGTGCCACCGGCACTGGTATCACAGCTACAATTTCCATTGATGTTGATTGATTATGATTTTGATTCTGATTCTCACTTGCCTCAACAGGTCTTCATAAGTAGAGTTTTGTGACCCAAGAAGGAAAGGTATGCATAAGTGGATCAGCTACATCCCAGGTAGAGGCCTCGAGATTATGTCCTCACCTGTCCTGCTGGGTCTTTTCAGGGACAGCATACTAAAGTTCGAAGGTCATGCTTCACCACCTCGTCCCAGGTTTTCCTGGGTCTACCTCTTCCACAGGTTCCCTCAACCACTAGGGTGTGGCACTTTTTCACACAACTATCTTCATCCATTCTCGTCACATGACCATACCAGCGCAAACGTCTCTTTTGCACACCACAACTGATGCTTCTTAGGTCCAACTTTTCTCTCAAGGTACTTACACTCTGTCGAGTATGAACACTGACATTACACATCCATCGGAGCATACTGGTTTCATTTCTTGCGAGCTTACGCATATCCTCAGCAGTCACGGCCCATGTTTCACTGATATGTAGCATGGCTGTTCGTACACATGCATCATACAGTCTGCCTTTTACTCTGAGCGAGAGGCCTTTTGTCACCAGCAGGGGTAAGAGCTCTCTGAACTTTGCCCAGGCTATTCTAACTCTAGCAGTTACACTTTCAGCACACCCACCCCCGCTACTGACTTGGTCACCTAGGTAACGGAAGCTATCAACTACTTCTAGTTTTTCTCCCTGGAATGTGGCAGAGGTTGGTTTCTGCACATTTTCAGTGTTTATTGCTCCTGAACATCTGCCACATACAAAAACTATTTTCCTAGTTAGCCTTCCTTTGACATTGCTGCACCTCTTATGTGTCCATAGCTTACACTTGGTGCATCTTATAGAGTTTCTACCTATGCCTTTTCTACAGATCGAGCAGGGCCATCTACCTGAAGGCATTTGTGATTTGTCAACCTTCCTACTTATTAGGACTTTGGTTTTAGCTAGGTTGACTCTAAGGCCCTTTGATTCTAATCCTTGCTTCCACACCTGAAACTTCTCCTCCAGTTCTGATAGTGACTCAGCAATTAGAGCAAGGTCATCAGCATGGAGGAGCTCCCAGGGGCATCCTGTCTTGAATTCCTCCGTTATTGCCTGGAGGACTAAGGTGCAAAGAGAGTGGTCAAAGGAAGTGACATATATAACCAAAGGAAGGAGATATGGGACGATGGTCATCCAATTTAGGACAGTAGAGGAGACGAGGAAGCTGGCAAATTAGGCGGTGGATACAGAGGAAGTAGTGCTTCTGCCCACACACCTTGGAAGAAAGACTTCCAAGGTAAGGGTAGAAGCAATCCCATCTGATATAGAAGTGGCTTAGGTGGCAGCGGCTGTCCATGTTGGAAGTGAGGAGAAAGTGGCTGTCCTTCAAGCCACAGATACGGAGGAAGGAGGTTGGAAAGGGAAGACATTGGAATTGATTATACAGACAGAGGAGGAACAACTGGAGAGTTTGGCAGAGACGGTAACGTTGGGAGAAATTGTGCCGAGAGTGTGGGTAGAAGGCAGAGTACATGGGACAATAGCAGAAGAAACAGTTGTGGAGATGGAGGATAAAAGAGGAAGAAAAGACAGACGGAGGAAAGGCGGAAAAGGAGGAAGAATGGAGAATAACAGAGAGTAGAAGGAAAAAGAGAAAAAAAAGAAAACACTGAGTGTGATGTGGAAAAAGAAAAAAGAGCAGACACCACAGAATTTAGAAGACCCCTCCTCCGGTGAAAAAAGGTTACGAAAGAATATTGTCATTGAGTGATAGCAAGAGTGGAAATAGGACTTGACCAGAGACTAAAGACAAATTAGGACTCAGTGTGGAGTGAGTAGCACACTCTTCATATTTTCATTTTCAACTATCACGCATGTTACCATAATTTTAATTTGTTTTTCATGTTCATTTTCAGGTGTCATTCATAATACCATATTTTATTTTCATATATTTTTTTAATTGTTATGTGTCCCCACATGTGTTGTAGTGTCCCCTCTATGTAAAGCCTTTATGGCTAATTTGATGAAATAAAGAAGCTTGCCTCCTAACCACATGGTTCCAAGTTCAGTCCCACTGTGTGACACCTTGGGGAAGTATCTTCTACTATAGCATCGGGCTGACCACATCGGCCTTGTGAGTGGATTTGGTAGACAGAAACTGAAAGAAGCCCATCATATGTGTGTGTGTGTATACATATATATATATACACAGACATAACATTTGGCGCTCCTGATGTCTTAGCAGCAATAAAGGAAATGAAGCATAATTCAGCAGTAGGTCCCGATAGGTTCCCTGCTTGTGTCTTGAAGATGTGTCAAAACCAACTTGCACCCCCTCTAGCCAATCTGTGGCGGAACTCATTGGATGCTGGATATATACCAGAAGACCTTCTATCCCAGTCTGTTGTCCCAGTTTTCAAAAAAGGAAACAAATCGCTTGCCGTGAATTACCGTC
>NC_042997.1:23133329-23148329 GCF_006345805.1 Octopus sinensis
ATATAAAATAATATAAAATATTATTCGAGACAAAACCACTATTTTGCAAAAACAAACAAGAAAGACTTAATCAATACATAAAATTTTAATAAATAGTCAAAACAAAACCGCCACTACAATCGTTTCTTGTCTTGACGACAATCTTCAGGTGGGCTCTCCAATAATTCAGTGTCAAATATATATATATACACATATATATATATATTCAGATGAATTAGGTACATAAGTTGAGGTAACAGAATTTAGTAAGGTATTATCCATACAATTTCAAAATAAGGTGATTAAAATCAAAATAAGCAACAAAAGATATCCAGAGGTATATCTGGACATCCTTGTTGCTTATTTTGATTATATATGTTGTTTGTATGCATGTTTGTACGTATGTATTTGTGTGTGTGTGTTTTTGTCCCCCTACCATCACTTGACAACTGATGCTGGTGTGTTTATGTCCCCGTAACCTGGCAGTTCGGCAAAAGAGACCAATAGAATAAGTACTAGGCTTACAAAAAATAAATCCTGGGGTCAATTTCTTTGACTAAAGGCAGTGCTCCAGCATGGCTTCAGTCAAATGACTGAAACAAGTAAAAGAGTATAAATTGTAAGGATAAAATTAAAGAGAAAAATGACCAACAGTTCCATCAACAAAGTTCATTATTGCTCAAACTGTGCTTTTTTTATACCAAATATCATTTTACATTGAAACTTAACAGTTAATTCATACTAAAAATATTGATAATATGTGGTAATAATGATTCCTTTTCAAGATGTACTTCCACATTCTTAAATCCGTAAAAATAAGCTCAGTATCTCACAGGAGCACATTTTATTGACACTAAAAAAAAGTAAAGACTCAAGATGAAAATTCTAAAGCACTTCCAGACATCAGAGACAGAACAAAACTTTTCATCCAGATGTTGCTGCTACTGTTGTTTAACTCCAGACCAACTATTCCTACTACCAACATTGTTTTATTCTCCTATATGAAGCAATGCAGGGCCATATGAGCTTACCGACTTTTTTCTTAAAACAGCAGGGTGTGATTAGAAGATTTAGTTGCTATTTCTAGGAGCTCAAGCAACCATATAGAGGCTCCCTTATTAACTTGAGTTTGCTCAGATATCAAGTTTAGGTACCGTTTTAACTACACGTAATGGTAGTCATCATCATCCGTAATAATGATAATAATCATAATTTCAAAGATGGGTAATGATGTTTGGCTGGTATCAAAATTAGTATAAATATTTTTAAATATAACACAATTTTTAGTCAAAGATTATGGTGAGAGCATTAATGTGTCATTTAGTTATTAGTCATTAGAGTAGGCAATTATTTGGACATATTTAAAGCAAGCAAGCTACCAGTTACAATAGATTCTTTTTCCATCATAGAGGGCTAAACTTCAGCTGATTGGTTGACACCACACACACATACACCTGAAATATTCAACCCCTTTATGTGCTAAGGGGTTGGTGAGACAGCATCTGAGCTCCAACCTATTGTACTAGTAATCTAAAGTGTCATGTGAGTATTTCATATGGCTCCAGGACAAGATACACACACACACACACATACATACACTCACATGACCATATACACCGACATATACACATAATCAGTTTATATACACTCATGGACTAACACATATACAATACATGGACATACATATATGCATACAAACTCATACACAAAAGAAGCACTCAGTCATTCTCGGTTAAAAGGACTAATAATAAAATATAGACACACGCATACATATATATACATACACAGCTTCATAAATACTAACATGCTTAATTACATACATATTTTCAGTTAGAAAGAGAGAAGAGACTAAATAAACCAGGCAAATAGGAATTTGTATATATTTGTTTCACAAAGAATTTTATATAAATATATATTTTTATATTATAAAATATCTTAAACAAGTGCACAGGATATATTCCCCAAACTTACAAAGTAAGCAACTTTATTTTCTCTCACTTTTGTTATGTGTGTGTCTGTAGATCAATTGATAAATAGTTACTCTATTTGATGGCATATTAGGCACACACAAATTTCAGCAACATATATTAATGAAATTAAAAGTTTTTAGTGCATTAAAGCATGTAATATAAGTCCCATTTTGCATGTAGAACTGCGGGTGAATTTTTGAGACATTTCTTTTGGTAAAAAGTGTGTCTTATATGACATCAAATATAGTACATATATATCTCATTCTTTCTCTAAGTGTGTGTGTGTATCTACAGAGTTTTCTTCATCTGCTGGTTACAAAGTACTGTGGCCATGCTGAGGCATCACTTTTAAAGATATAGTCAATTATATCAACCTCAGTACTTCACTGGTATTGCTTGTTGTTCCCTCACCTGTCTTTGTCTTTCGTTTTCTGTACATTTGAACCATATATATTTTATCAACCTTGGGAAAAAGAATGGGAGAAGATAAACTTAAGTAGGATTTGAACTCAATATAAAGGGACATTATTAAATACCACAAAGTATATTGTCCACTACTCTAGTGATCTATAATCTTCTGCTTTATATATCGCTTTTTCTCATCATACTTGTCTAATATCACTACTCTGCCAAATCCTGAATTCTTTGAAACAAATAAGGCATTTCCCAACTCCTGCTATTGGTAATTGTATATATAATAATGATTGTTATCTAAGCTCTAAACAATATTTTGGGTCAATCTAAAGGTTGCTTTTAAGGAAATCTGTGTATTATTTCTAGTAAATCAAGCTACTACAGACAAGTATCCCTTATTAGCACACACACACAGACAAAACTAAAGGGTGTGATTTAAGGGAAATTTGGCTGCTATTTATAGTAGATCTAGCTATCACATAGAGGTCTCTCTCAATGGCTTTTATAAGAAAATTTCGCAACTATTTCTAATAAGTCTAAGCTACATTGCAATAGTTTTCCTCATTCATATGTAAAAATCATATGGCATAAATTGAGGGTGATTTAGCTGCTATTTCTAGCAGGTCAAAATAGCATGCTGAAGCATCTTTAATTTGGTTCCCCACTTCCCTTATTGTAAACATATATAATATTTAGTTAACACACAAAACACTAAAATAATACATATATGTTGTCAGTAAAAGATAGGTAGAGTAACCAAAATATATCATCATCATCATCATCGTTTAACGTCCGCTTTCCATGCTAGCATGGGTTGGACGGTTCAACTGGGGTCTGGCAAGCCCGAAGGCTGCACCAGGCCAGTCAGATCTGGCAGTGTTTCTACAGCTGGATGCCCTTCCTAACGCCAACCACTCCGAGAGTGTAGTGGGTGATTTTATGTGCCACCGACACAGGTGCCAGATGAGGCTGGCAGACAGCCATGCTCGGATGGTGTTTTTTATGTGCCACCGACACAGGTGCCAGACGAGGCTGGCAGACGGCCACGCTCGGATGGTGTTTTCTTATGTGCCACCGACACAGGTGCCAGACGAGGCTGGCAGACGGCCACGCTCGGATATGGTGTTTTCGGTGTTTTTCTTATGTGCCACCGACACAGGTGCCAGACGAGGCTGGCGAACGGCTACGATCGGATGGTGTTTGTTACGTGCCCACGGCACGGAGGCCAGTCGATGCGGTACTGGCTACGGTCCCGTTCGGATGGTTTTCTTATGTGCCACCGGCACTGGTACCACAAGGATACAAATTCCATTGATGTTCATCTATTTTGATTTGGTTTGACTTGATTCGATTTGACTTTGATTTGACTTGCCTCAACAAGTCTTCACAAGTGTCACAAGCAGGAAGGTATGCACAGGTGGACTGACTACGTCCCAGGTAGGGGCCACGGGTTATGGCTTCACTAGTCTTGCCGGGTCTTCTCACGCACAGCATACTTCCATAGGTCTCGGTCTCTAGTCATTTCCATGGTGAGACCTAACGTTCGAAGGTCGTGCTTCACCACCTCGTCCCCTATCATAATCTCCAATGTGTAAAACACAAATGCAAAATCTGATTTGAAAAAAAAAAAATTATTAGAGGCAAATGCATAATCATGAGGTGAGTTCGAGTCCCAGCAACTAATATAATTAACTGTATATTCCCATTGTATATCAAACCCATTAATACATAGCGTCCAGAAAAATGGTAGCAGGAAAAATTACTATAACTTGTTTCGTACATGTGTATAGTTGGTTTGTTTGTATGTATGCAGCACCTGCTCACTCATAGGGCACTAGTTTAGAGGCAGACTGCGCAAAAAATAAGCTCAATAGGTAGTTTACTTAACACACAGTAGTAATTTTTCCTGCATCCATTTTTCTGGATGCTATGCATTAATGGGTTAAAAGCAGTTAGCTGCTATGCAGCTGTCACTATGGCTAAATTTTGTAGAAATACTGACAAGTCATTCACTCAGCTAAATACTGAGTAAAATTGTATGCAGGGTTAACTCTCCTTATATAAACTGGATATTGTTTATATACATAACTGACTGTTTCCATCCATCTCTCTCTCTCCCTCTGTCTGCCTGTTGCTTTTATATTATAATACAGTAAAAGACAGGGACATTGCTTTGTTGTTCACACTGATGTCAGTTTCATGCAAATCTATCATTCAGTGATTTAATTATTATCTTAACTTTTATGTACCTAATTGTTGGTGTGTTGCCATTTCTCTCTCCTTTTCCCGAATTACCTATCCCCCATCAATGAAGGACTATAATAAGCTAAAAATATTTTCACTATTTTTTTAATATATATATATAGATAGATATAAAGCTGAAGTTGTCTGTGTGTGTGTGGGGGGGGGGTAGCCTTCAACTAACACTATCTCCTCCGAGACCCTGCGGCGCAAGTTGACCAAAATTGAGAGTATGATAGAAGAATGCTTGCTCTTCATTCCATAGAAGAAAAAATTGAAATCAGACCATGTTAAGACCAAAAATTTTTTACATCAAAAAGGTGCTTTTTTTCTATAAAAAACCCTATTTTTTACGATTTTTTGACTGCTGTGTACTTTTTCTTAATGAATACTGTTGCAGTGTTAACTTCTTAATAGATTTTCAGTGCAGTTCTAAACCTGAGCTTCATTTTGCTTTAAATCTTCAGGTAAATTTTTTTTCCAAAATGTTAATAGAAGGAATATTAACCAACAATTGAAGTCGGCATTACACATTTGCAGCACATTCAGAGCAAACTCGAGCATCACCACACTATACTTTTATTCATAGATTGAAACTATGTCAAAACTTTGTTAATGCAACATCAAAATCTGCCGTTTTAAGCGCAACTAAAAAACAAACACAAGCAACGCTGGGTTATACTGCTAGTGTGTGTGTGTGTGTATATATATATATATATAAACATCTCAATTGTTTTTCTTTAGTATTTCACATTTTCTTCTGTTCTTTATGATGATACAAAGTGATATCTGGTTTTTGTATTCACATAAAATTTCTTGCTTTCATCACTGTCATCATCTAACATCCATCTTTCATTCTGGCATGGGTTGGGTGGTTTGAGAGGAGCTGGCAAGCCCCAAAACTGCACCAAGCTCGATTGTCTGTTTTGGTATGGTTTCTACAGTTGGCTGCCCTTCCTAACAACAACACTTTTTCCAAAATGTGCAGGGTGCTTTTTATGTGGCACCAGCATCAGCGGAGTTGCCATGTAACTTGAAAGACAAAGACCTCTAGGCTAGGAAAAGTAGTGGTACTGAGAGAGGCTTTGTGCCAGTAGAGAGGTTAAAGTATAATAGAGGGGTGTCTCACTATAGAGCAGATACTTGGCTATCTCAGTAGGAAAAAAAAAACAGAGAAGAAAGAGATAGAGGCAGAGAAAGATACAGACACAGAGTTAGTGAGAGAGAGAGAAATATTGAAGATGCATCAGGACCTATCCACAAAGTACAGAGGGATAGAGAAGGATGTTTCAAGATGGGGAAGAAATGACTGTAGCAAGTAATGGTGAGAGAAATTGGAGTAGCTGGGGTTAGTATTTTAGGTATGCGAGGGCATGGAGAATGTGCAGGTAAGTATGTGAGGGAGAGTGGAGGGGCCCACAATGGATGGTAAGTGATTGAGAAATTGAATCAAAAAGCAATAATACAGGACTTGATAGGACCCTTTAGTCTTGCCAAGTGTAAAACAACCTCTACAATGCTGGTACCACAAACAGATACATCTAACACATTCTGTAGAGTAGTTGGTGTTCAGAAAGACATCCAGCTCTTCAGAAAGAGATTCAAATGTTCAGAAGGACAACCAGATGTTCAGATGACAGAACTGGAGCAGGATATGGGCTTCCAACTGATGAAATCCCGCTGAACATAAGTGGACATAAAATGAGGATGCATATATGCTTTTCTAAACCTCAATGATGAAATGGGGTTTTAAAATCTAAGCAAAACATTAAATCCTAGTCAACTTGGTCTTCCCCCAAAATTTAACTCAAGTATCAGCATAGAGTTACCCTCATCAGTAAATGTTCCATTGTTATTTTCAAACTAGCCTTAAAACAAACTTGTTTTAACATTTACACACATTCATTACTCTTTCTTTTGATTAAGATGAATGGATTAAAACAACTACTTTCAGCTTGGATCTCTTTCCAGTTTCCTTTCAAACAATTGGCATCAACAATCAATAAAAATTAAAGAATGAAAGAGTTGTTTAATATTTATCTTTCTATTTCAAAACTATACACACACATGTCTGTGTGTGTGTGTGTGTGTGTATATATATATATATATATCATCATCATCATCATCATCATCGTTTAACGTCCGCTTTCCGCGCTAGCACGGGTTGGACGGTTTGACCGGGTCTGGGAAGCCAGGGGCCGCACCAGGCTCCAGTCTGAATCTGGCAGAGTTTCTACGGCTGGATGCCCTTCCTAACGCCAACCACTCCGTGAGTGGATTGGGTGCTTTTTACGTGCCACCTGCACAGGGGCCGGAGGGTCCGGCATCGTCACGATCGGTTCGAGCATTTTAACGTGTCAGCGGCACATGGGCAACGAGGTCCGGGGTACTTATATATATATATATATATATATATAAATATAAATAAATTAGAAAAAAACCCACCTTTTATCAATTCAATAATGAAAAATTACATTATACCATTTAGAAAAATTATAGAAAGATTAAATATAAGATAAAACATAATGATGATTAAGTAATGTGAAAAATAATAAATATGTTTTATCTTATATTTAACCTTTCTATAATAATTTTTCTAAATGGTATAATTTAATTTTTCATTATTGAATTGATAAAAGGTGTTTTTTTCTAATTTATATCATCATCATCATCATCATCGTTTAATGTCCGTTCTCCATGCTAGCATGGGTTGGATGGTTCGACCGGGGATCTGGGAAGCCAGAAGGCTGCACCAGGCTCCGGTCTTATCTGGCAATGTTTCTACAGCTGGATGCCCTCCCTAACGCCAACCACTCCGTGAGTGTAGTGGGTGCTTTTTACGTGTCACCTGCACTGGTGCCAGGCGAGGCTGGTATCGGCCATGGTCAGATTGGTGCATTTTACGTGCCACCTGCACGGAAGCCAGTCGAGGCGGCACTGGCTTCGGCCACGATTCGGATGGTGCTTTTTACGTGCCACCGACACAGAAGCCAGTTGAGGCGGCGCTGGCATCGGCCACGATTCGGATAGTGCTTTTTACGTATCTCCAGTCCAGGGGTCCTGGCATCTGCCGGGTGCCAGTCATAGGATTGGTTCAATTTCGATTCCGATTTCACTTGCCCCAACAGGTCTTCGCAAGCAAAGGGGGGTTGGCATAGGTGCCTGTCGTAGGATGAGGTTCGATATCGACTTTGCTTGCCTCAACAGGTCTTTGTGTGTCCAAGAGAGGAAAGGCATGCATAAGTGGACATGCCTGGTCTTTTCACGCACAGCATATTTCCAAAGGCCTCGGTCACTGGTCATTTCCTCAGTGAGACCTAAAGTTCGAAGGTTGTGCTTCACCACCTCGTCCCAAGTTTTCCTGGGTCTACCTCTTCCATGGGTTCCCTCCACTGCTAGGGATTGGCACTTTTTCACACACCTATCTTCATCCATTCTCGCCACATGACCATACCAGCGCAATCGTCTCTCTTGCACACCACAACTGATGCTCCTTAGGTCCAACATTTCTCTCAGGGTACTAACGCTCTGTTGAGCATGCACACTGACATTACACATCCATCGGAGCATACTGGCTTCATTTCTCACGAGCTTACGCATGTCCTCAGCAGTCACGGCCCATGTTTCACTGCCATGTAGCATGGCTGTTTGTACACATGCATCATACAGTCTGCCTTTTACTCTGAGCGAGAGGCCTTTAGTCACCAGCAGAGGTAAGAGCTCCCTAAACTTTGCCCAGGCTATTCTTACTCTAGCCATTACACTTTCAGCACACCCACCCCCACTACTGACTTGGTCACCAAGATAACGGAATCTATCAACTATTTCTAGTTTTCCCCCTGGAAAGTGACGGAAGTTGTTTTCTGCAGATTTTCAGAGGTTAATGCTCCCGAGCATCTGCCACATACAAAAACCATCTTCCTAGTTAGCCTTCCTTTGACATTGCTGCACCTCTTATGTGTCCATAGCTTACACTTGGTGCATCTTATAGAGTTTCTACCTACACCTTTTCTACAGATCGAGCAGGGCCATCTACCTGAAGGCGTTTGTGATTTGTCTACCTTCCTACTTATTATGACTTTGGTTTTAGCTAGATTGACTCTAAGGCCCTTTGATTCTAAACCTTGCTTCCACACCTGAAACTTCTCCTCCAGTTCTGATAGTGACTCAGCAATTAGAGCAAGGTCATCAGCATAGAGGAGCTCCCAGGGGCATCCTGTCTTGAATTCCTCCGTTATTGCCTGGAGGACTATGATAAATAGGAGGGGGCTGAGGACTGAGCCTTGGTGGACCCCTACCTCTACCCGGAATTCTTCACTGTACTCGGTGCCAACCCTCACCTTACTAGTAGCGTCCCTGTACATGGCTCGCACAGCTCTCACTAACCATTCATCTATCCCTAGTTTCCTCATTGACCACCAGATGAGGGATCGGGGGACCCTGTCGAAGGTTTTCTCCATGTCAACAAAAGCCAGGTACAGGGGCTTATCTTTGGCTAGGTATTTCTCCTGCAGCTGCCTTACCAGGAATATAGCATCAGTGGTACTTTTCCCTGGCACGAACCCAAACTGCATCTCATCTAAACTAACTCTCTCTCTCTCTAATTAGTTGGGTTATGACCCTCTCTGTAACCTTCATTACCTGATCCAACAGCTTGATACCTCTGTAATTATTTGTATCTAGGGCATCACCTTTACCTTTGTAGCAGTTGACTATTATGCTGCTACACCAGTCATTGGGTATGACTCCTTCGTGTATCACCTGATTAACTATACAGGTGACTAGGCTATAGCCGACACTACCAGATATTTTGAGCATCTCTGCAGTGATACCTGATGGGCTTGGGGCTTTCCCTGTCTTCATGCTTCTAATTGCCTTAACTACCAAGGAACTATCAACTCTGATAGCTGGTCCCTCTGTTGGGTCAACATTTGGCAGACTCTCTTTATCCCATTCATTTTCTTTATTCAGCAACCTTTCATAGTGGCGTCTCCAAGCCTCTCTCTTTGCATCCTCGTTTAGCGCAAGTGACCCATCTTCCATGTGAACACACTTCTCTCCTACCACATCACAATTCTCTCTCACACGCTGTCTTGCAACGCGAAACACTTCCAGTCTTTGGTCCTCACGGCGCAGAACATTGGCAATTTTTTTCTTATCTATATTATATTTTATATATTTTTGTGAAATTTGATTTAGTATTTCTAAATTGAATTTTTCCCTATAAGTTTGGAATAATATTCCCTCATATTATTATTATTATCATATATATATATATATATATATATATATGTGTGTGTGTGTGTGTGTGTGCGTGCGTGCATGCATGCACCAGATTTGTTCAAAAAGTATCTGGCTATTTTTTCACACCAAGACTAATGCCGTGGAGGCAAAATCCTTTGTGTCAGATATGACACCACTCTTCTTGCATGTACATGATTATTGCACCAGTAGGCCTTGTCAGTTCTCAGCTGTTATGCCTAGAGTACAGACATGTAGTGTGTGCTTGTAGGATTTTCATTTACACTAAATGCATCAAGCAGAGATATTACATCAAGTTTCGCCAAAATGTCGATGATACTCAAGCTCAAACAATCCAGAAGATTCAACAGACTTTTGGCAATGATGCTATAGGAAAAACTCAGATCAAGGAGTTGTATAACCACTTCAGGAATGGCCTATCTCAAGGTAAGCTCAGGCAGGCCATCCACAAGCCAAAATGTGGAGCCAATTGAGAAGATTCAGTGAATTGTCATGGAAGACCATCATGTAACAATCTAGGAAATCGCTCACATAGTTGGTATAAGCACAGTTCTTTCCATTTCAACACAGGATTTGTGCATGCTGAGAGTGTTGATGAAATTCATCCCCAAGGTGCTGGTGGAACAGCAGAAGCAACTCCATATGGAAATCACTCAGGACATTCTGGACTGTGTAAACCATGACCCAGATTTCATAGAGACTATCATCCTGGTGATGGAACACGGGGTTTTGGACTCTGCTTGATGTGTTTGGACATCGTGTGTGAAAACAAAAATCTGATGAGCATCTGTACTCTAGGCATAACAATCAGGAACTGATGCAGCCTACCAGCATGAAAATCTTTAAGCATGCACAGAAGTGTGGCATCACCTCTCATCCAAAGGATTTTCCCCACACAGCATTAGTTTTGGCAGGGAAAAATAGTCTGATACTTTTTGAATGCATGACATGCACATGTGTGTGTGTGTGTGTGCGTGCGTGCATGCATGCACCAGATTTGTTCAAAAAGTATCTGGCTATTTTTTCACACCAAGACTAATGCCGTGGAGGCAAAATCCTTTGTGTCAGATATGACACCACTCTTCCTGCATGTACATGATTATTGCACCAGTAGGCCTTGTCAGTTCTCAGCTGTTATGCCTAGAGTACAGACATGTAGTGTGTGCTTGTAGGATTTTCATTTACACTAAATGCATCAAGCAGAGATATTACATCAAGTTTCGCCAAAATGTCGATGATACTCAAGCTCAAACAATCCAGAAGATTCAACAGACTTTTGGCAATGATGCTATAGGAAAAACTCAGATCAAGGAGTTGTATAACCACTTCAGGAATGGCCTATCTCAAGGTAAGCTCAGGCAGGCCATCCACAAGCCAAAATGTGGAGCCAATTGAGAAGATTCAGTGAATTGTCATGGAAGACCATCATGTAACAATCTAGGAAATCGCTCACATAGTTGGTATAAGCACAGTTCTTTCCATTTCAACACAGGATTTGTGCATGCTGAGAGTGTTGATGAAATTCATCCCCAAGGTGCTGGTGGAACAGCAGAAGCAACTCCATATGGAAATCACTCAGGACATTCTGGACTGTGTAAACCATGACCCAGATTTCATAGAGACTATCATCCTGGTGATGGAACACGGGGTTTTGGACTCTGCTTGATGTGTTTGGACATCGTGTGTGAAAACAAAAATCTGATGAGCATCTGTACTCTAGGCATAACAATCAGGAACTGATGCAGCCTACCAGCATGAAAATCTTTAAGCATGCACAGAAGTGTGGCATCACCTCTCATCCAAAGGATTTTCCCCACACAGCATTAGTTTTGGCAGGGAAAAATAGTCTGATACTTTTTGAATGCATGACATGCACATGTGTGTGTGTGTGTACATATTTCAATGTTTGATTCATCATAAAAATAATGTTACATTAATCTGGAGGGTTACTCCATACTTTTGTAGAGTAAAGATTTATTGCTTTTTAATAAGAATAGTATTGACAGTGATTTTGAAGTTTCAATCAACAAGCTATCATTGAACAGTCTGATGATGGCTTAGCTAGCCAAAACTTCAGTCATTGCCAATATTATTCTTGTTAAAGAATAGTGTGTGTGTGTGTGAGAGAGAGAGATATCTAGCAGAGTATATTACATTATTTAAACTATTTTAGCCTAGGGTAAGCCATGAGAGAGCAGTCCTATGATCAAAGGTAATAAGTGTGACCATTCCATCTTTCTCATGATCATTGCATATCTGGGAATACATTATCTGATATGGCAGTCCCTTTCCAGAGTATAATTTGAGGAAGATTTGACTGCTATTCCTAGCAAATCAGACAACCATATAGGGACCATCTCATAAGTAAATACTCCTAAATAAGCTTGCTTTCAAGATTGTCTACTCTCTCTTCTCAAAACATTCCACTTCATCACAGTTCCATAAACTTAATAGGCCATTGAGGTGCCATTAAGTTCTTCACCAAAATTTAGTGATTCAATGGAATAATATACTCAAAGGATTCACATTGCTTATTATGGGTCTGGACCTAAACATAGCACTTAAAACCAACAAAATATTTGCTAGTGCTATAAAGTCCATAAAGCCTACAACAACATATTGTATTTTCCAATAGTACCTGTTTACAGAGACACAGCTGTGCTATTGAACATTATACATCTTTATCCGTGATAGTTTCAATCAGCATTTGATTTAAACCTTTCGTTACTGTATTCATTTTGAGACAGTGTAACCAGGACAACACTCTCCAATGTGTCTTTCTGTTTTTAAAATAGTAGAGTGTGATTTGAAGGAGATCTGGCAATTTTTCCTCGCAGATCAAGTGATGATGCCAAGTATCCCAAATTACTAGAGATATTGCGTGGCAGAGCAAAGTAAGTCTTCATGAACATTAAAAAATCTAATCAAAAAAAATTCTGACAAAATTGAGCTCAATAATTAATGTTATTTTAATCATTTCCACAAGAACAGAAGGCTACTCCAGATATGTTTCATCATCATTAGATCTCTGCAGAAAAGCACAGAATCCACTGTACTTTTTGAAATAATATAAAAGAATTATTAAGCATATATTCAATATTGCATGGGTAGGCATTAAAAAAATTAGCGTATTTAAAAAATAAATCATTATGTGATTGACACCAGTTAGTTTTGAATAAAATATGAATCCTAGTATCATCAAACAGTTGTCTGCAGATGTCGATTTATGTGGAATGTGAATTGCTTTAAATATTGGACACTGTCCAGGTACTATTCGATACTTAAAATTATATAGTGAATGTTTATCTATCTATCTATCATCATCATTGTTTAAGGTCCACTTTCCATGCTAGCATGGGTTGGACGATTTGACTGAGGTCTGGCGAACCAGATGGCTGCACCAGACTCCAATCTGATCTGGCAGAGTTTCTACAGCTGGATGCCCTTCCTAACGCCAACCACTCCAAGAGTGTAGTGGGTGCTTTTACATTCCACTGGCATGAGGACCAGTTAGGTGGTACTGGCAATAGCCACGCTCAAATGACCTCGCTCGAATGTTTTTTTCACGTGCCACCAGCACAAGTGCTAGTAAGGCAACACAGGTAACGATCATGCTCGAATGGTGTTTTTAACATGCCATCGGCATGAAGGCCAGCTTGTTGCTCTGGCAATGATGTCACTCATATGGTACTCTTAGCGCTCCACTAACAACGGATGCCAGTCACCAAGTTAGATTTCGATTTTGATTTCACTTGCCTCAACAGGTCTTCGCAAGCAGAGTTTAGTGTCCAATGAAGGAAAGGCACGCATAAGTGGACAGGTTTCACCCCTGGCATAGGCCATAAGGTTATGGTCTCCCTATCTATATTGTGGATTATTCTAGGTATGGTCATTGCTAGCTGAATCTATAGTGATAAGTTAATTTGTTCAATTGTTGTTATTATACTTCAGTCATTATCAATATAAAGTTCTTTGTTGTCTTCTAGATGAGATTTGTGCATAGATATTAACTGTGTTATTGTATTTCTAAAAAACAAGGCATTGTCTGTTTTAATTCCTTTCAAAATAATGAAGGATTTGGAGAAATTTAGTAAAATAATTTCTACATTATTAGCTAGTGTTAGGAATATAAATTAAGGTTATCTAAAATTATAGTAGAAGATTTTAATTAAAATATAGCATTCTAAAGCAAGAGGTCTTTAAATCATTGACAATTCCTTGGCATAAAAATGATAAAGTGTTTTTAGATGTTTTCATGGCAAATTTTAAATCATGTCATTATACATTTGCATGTCCATCAATGTAAATTGTTATGTGATGGAAGGCGTTAAGAGAGCAATAACTTATATTTTGAAAAGGATAAGAAAGCAGATGTTTTCTTGAGAATTCTGAACATCTGTTGAGATAGTGTGCTACAGGGTCAGAAGGTAAACAGAATTGAAGTATTCTGTGGTTCTAGCGTTCAAGTAGGATGCACATTGGAGTACTGCTCAAACATCTGGACTGGCAATGTAGCTATACACAGGAACATTCAAGAATACATTTAAAAGAGAGCCATTCAACTGACTGGTAAAGAAAGACTCACTCTTCAACATGCTACAGCTGCTATCATTTCTCCCTATTCTATCACTGATACAACCATCGCTGTTTCTTTGAACTTAGATGGCTGAATACCATCTCCACTAAGCTACCCAACACACCTGTCTCTTCTCTTCTCACCCAGTCTGTAACTCATTGTTCGGACACTGTATTTAACCATCGTGCTCAATCCTACCTCTATTAACCTATTTCCTACAGACATTGATTTACAAGATGTTCAAGCTCAACATAAACTGCATCAATCTCACCAGTTTCAGAAGTTGAATGTCACAAGTACAGCCTCATTCTCTACTAAACCACAAAAACAAAGTGAAAAGGCTAATCTTTTGGAAGTAGATTCAGTTATGTTATACAAGTGGAGTTGTCAGGAATGAAAGCTAACATTTTTAGCAACTTGGAAGGTTTTAATTGCAATATTGTAGTACCTCACCTTCTCAAGGTTGAGGTACAAGATTTTTTTTTCATCATATGAGCAGCCATTGTGCCATTGTGCTGTTGAAAGAAACTAGATTGTTATGTCTCCATTGGAGAATAT
>NC_042997.1:23153329-23278329 GCF_006345805.1 Octopus sinensis
GCATAATTAAAATATAGTATTCTTATGAACATACACATAAAAGGAGTTACATCTCTCAGATGATTACCTGAATTAACTTTCTCATCTCACAATATACTGACAATACATTCTTAGTAATTATTTCTGTCTTTACTCTAAAGAGCTAATGCATAAAATTATTACCATCTGATGAAAGAATTTGTAGTGTATCCTGGCAATAGTATTATATGCATGTAGTTATATACACAGACACACGTTTATATGAGATAATATTAAGGATACATTGCAAATTGCTTCAGATTGTATCACAATTGTGTAATTCATTCATCAGGTGTACAAACAATCTATGGCTGTTTTAGAGCAAAAACAGAATTAGAACAGTGTGTTGCAGCATTCATACTCTGCTCTTTTCCTATCTTTATAATATTCTCCAATATCTCTTTCCATTATAGCACTCACCCTCCGTCTTACTTCTCTCAATGCCCTTTCACCACAGCTTCTTGTCCTTCTCACCTTTCTCTCTTTATTTACCCCCACAACCCCCAGCATCTTTCTTCAATGAGTTTCCACCCTAGTCTACTGCTCCCTCTTTGTCCCTTTCTCCTGATAGCTTCTATCTATACTTGCCTTTATAAAATTGGATAGCCCTAAATACTCACATATACAACCTACCCTATCACCTTTCGATCCCTGTTACTAATTCCTTTCTTTTCCTTTTCCTAGCTACAACTATTGTTACTCTCTCCACTCTCGCCCTTTTTTTTTTCAGCTATAAATCTGTTCCTCTCATTCTCCTCTTCTTAGGATCATCACTTACTCTTTCTTTGCTATTCTCTCTCAGTTATAGAGGTCACTTTAATTTACCTTGCAAGTTACAAGACAATTTTCACAAGTGCTGGGGGCCCACAAAAAAGCATCCTGTACACTCTTTAATATGATTGGTGTTACGAAGGGCATCAAGCCATAAGAAATTCATCAAACAAGGTACTGGAGCATGACACAATCCTTATATTCATCAGATCCTGTTGAACTATTCAACTCATGCCAGTATGGAAGACAGTGTTTGATGATGATGATGGTGGGTGTGTGTGGGTGTGCGCACAGTTTCTTGTCTTGACATCACAAAATAGCTGTAAACAAATGTTACAGTCAAACAGGCATTGTCATTTGTTTCCAATCTCTTGTGAAATCATGTCTGGTTATGAGGAATATAATACTCTGCATGGAAACAGGTGAAGGTTGGTGACAGGAAAAGCATCTAGCTCTAAAAAATCTGCCTCAACAAATCCCACCCAATCTATGCATGGTAAGATGGGAGTATACTTTGCCATTGTGGGTAATATCAGGTAATTAATATTGATAAAATAATTACAATTTACATTTCTTAGATTTCATGGTGCCTGTACAAATTAATGAAATGAATACTAATTTTTGAATTAAAATTATTTATGAAAATTAAACAGAGAAATTTACTCATTGCTATAAATAGATAATATTTTATCTGGTTGTTTAACTATCAATCAATTATAGATGTCACATTAATTCTATATAAGGTAGAGTGACATTTTTAGTATGAACAAGCAATTAATAATATTATTAGCATTGATGATAATATTTATCACACACATATTTGTACATGCATATGTACCTATATATATATATATAGCTACTTACTGCTATTGCTCCTACCCACTAGGGTGAAATCTACCATCTTTATCTGCCATTTCTGGCTGTCGCTTCCACATCTGTTCCAACTCTCAGACTTTCATCAGTTTATTCCATGTGTTTGGCCATTTTACAACACTTGAAAATATACACAGCTAAGCTAAGAATTTCTCTTATTTTTAATCGCAACATTCATTCAAACCCATCTAACTCGCAACATTATTAACCTTGTTTCTTGGCTACATGTATGTATATACATATTTCGTACTATTCTCTAAAATAATTCTTTCTTGTTTGTTCTGCTCCCTAAAATGACTAACCTCTTTTCTTGGCTACATGTATAAACATATTTCGTATTTTTCTCTAAAATAATTCATTCTTGTTTGCACTGCTCCTTAAAATGACTCTCTCTTGTTCATGGTTGCACCCACCCTCTCTCGCCCCCACCACCAATACCAGAAATCTCGTTTCTTATTTCTTTATTGCCCACAAGGGGCTAAACATAGAGGGCTAAACCAGAAATCTCGTTTCTCTTACCGGACATCCAGTTGCCCTGCCCCTTTCTCCCTCTCTTATATTTTTAATCTCGCTGCTCTTTCCTTTCTCTCCCCCTCTCTGGATTAACCAAACCAGATAGCAGCCCACTTACTCTATTTAACAATGACATATTTATACTTCTACCTTTCTTTTTTATTCTTTTTTTTCATTTATATCTGCAACATCAGTAATGCTTACATCCACAATGCTCATAACGCTTATATTTACAATGCCCCAAACACTTTCATATACAATGCTTCCTTACTCCCACCCCACAATAGAGGCAACAACCTTAACAATTCTCACATGATTGAATGACGGTAGGTTAAAAGCAAGAACAACTACTATGACGTCTGTTACCAAACAATCACGGGAACCTTCTTTTCAGGTACTGAATAACATCTATCCTTCCTGTGTTACCTTCCATATCTCTTTCCCAGTTTTCAGAGTTGGCACTGTAAATGTAGACACATTGAAAGATAGGTCTAGTGAGATTGTAGAGATGCTTGTATGGAGACATGTTGATATATGTTGCGTACAAGAGGTAAAGTGGAGAGGAGCTTCAGCCAGATTCCTCACAGGCAAAGCACATAGGTATAAAATCTTCTGGAAAGGTAATAGTGATGGAATAGGGGGTGTAAGAATACTTCTTGCAGAGAAATGGGTGAATAAGGTCAGAGGTAGTAAGGGTGTGCAATAGAGTACTTAAACTCAGGCTAGTCTTGCAGAATGGTATAGCCACAATTATCTCTGCCTACGCCCCACAAATGGGCCTACCAAATGAACAGAAGGATCACTTTTATGATATCCTTCTGCAGGCTACCTCAAAGACAAGTGACAATGATCCATCTCTGTGGTTGGAGATTTTAACAGGCATGTTAGACAGCAACCTGGTATCTTCCATGGTGTACATGGGGGCCATGGAATTGGTACCAGAAATGAAGAGGAAACTAGGCTCCTGGAGTTCTGCAATGCAAATAACCTATTGATCTGCAACACCAACTTCAGGAAGCCAGCCAGCCAGCCAGCCACCTGATAACCTATCAATCAGGTGACTCTGCTAGCCAGATTGATTTCATCCTCACCAGACAGCAGGATGCAAAGTTGCTCTTAAATACAAAGACCCTCCCTAGTGAATAATGTACCCCTCAGCATAGACTAGTTATTAGTGACTTTAGATGTGAAGCAAGAAGGATGCCAAAAAGCAGACCAATCTGGAAAAGAAGGACTTGGAAGCTTAAGAACCCTTCACATTGTCAGAGACTTAGGAATATCCTTACTGAGAAATTTGATGAGAGGGAGGAGGAGCTACTGTCATGTGACATAGAAGGCAACTGGTAATTCCTGTGAGACCTAGGATAACATGGTGGTGAAACAATACTGTAGTCAGGGCCATTAGAGCAAAGAAACAGATCTGGAAGGCCTAGAAGAATGGGGGTAGCAGGGGAATGTATCAGCTAGCCAGAAAGGAAGCTAGGAGACAGATATATATAGCCAAAGGAGTAGCAGAAAAGAAGTTTGCCAATGTTCAGTGATGTGAGGACCAAAAAACTAAAGTATTTTGGATTGCAAGACTGTGTGAGAGAAAACCGTGATGTCATAGGAGAGAAATGTGTCAACATGGATGATGCTGACCTTGTGGTTACTGATTCTGCAATGAAAGAGGCTTGGAGATGCCATTATGAAAGACTGCTGAACATGGAGAATGAATGGGAGGAGGAGAGTCTGCCAAAGGTTGACCCAATTGAGGGACCAGCTACCTGAATCGACAGTACTCTAGTAGATAAAGCTCCTCTATGCTGATGACCTTGCTCTAATAGCAGAGTCACTACCAGAACTAGAGACAAAGTTTAGGGTGTGGAAGCAAGGTCTAGAATCAAAAGGCCTTAGGGCTAACCTAGCAAAAACCAAAGTCTTAGTAAGTAGGAAGGCTGACAAATCACAAACCCCTTCAGGTAGATGGCCATGCTCACTCTGTAGAAAAGGCATAGGTAGAAATTCCATACAATGTACACGGTGTAAGTTATGGACACATAAAAGGTGCAGCAACATCCACAAAAGGTTAACTGGGAATATAGTTTTTGTGTGGGACAGATGCACAGAGGCAGTAAACAATGAAGATGTACAGAAAACAGATTCCATCACATGCCAGGAGGAAAAACTAGAGGTAGTCGATAGCTTCCACCACCTAGGCAACCAAATCTGTAGTGGGAGTGGTTGCTCTGAGAGTGTAGCGGCTAGAAGAATAGCCTAGGCAAAGTTCAGGGAGTTCCTACCTCTGCTGGAAACTAAGGGCCTCTCGTTCAGGATGAAAGGTAGACTGTATGATGCATGTGTGTGAACTGCCATGCTACACAGCAGTGAAACATGAGCCATGACTAATGAGGACAAACATAGGCTTGAAAGAAATGAAGCTACTATGATTCACTGGATGTGTAATGTATGTGTGCATACATGACAGAGTGTGAGAGCCTTGAGAGAAAAGTTGGACATAAGAAGCATCAAATATGGTGTGCAAAAAGGATGTCTGCACTGGTATGGCTATGTGTTACATATGGATGAGGATAGCTGTGTGAGGAAGTGCCACACCCTACCTGTGGAGAGGCACGCCCAGGAAGACATGGGATGAAGTGGTGAAGCATTAACTCTGAACGTCGGGCTTCACAGAGGCAATGACAGGAGACCGAGACCTTTGGAGATATGCTGTGATTGAGAAGACCTGACAACTAAAGTGGGATTGCAGCTATAGCTGATGCTAGTGTTGTATGTCCGGCCTATTTAAAAGTACCCTTGATGTATCAGGCGATATGATATGCTTGAGAAGACCTGTTGAATCAAGCAAAACCAATATCGTAGCTGTGGCCAGTGCTCCTGACTAGCTCCTGTGCCGGTGGCAAATAAAATGCACCATCCAAACATGGTCGATGCCAGTGCCCCCTGACTGGTTCCCATATTGGTGGCATGTAAAAAGCACAATCTGAACATGGTCAATGCCAGGTCTGCCTGACTGGCTCTCATACCGGTGGCACATGAAAAGCACTATCTAAACGTAATCGATGCTAGGGCCACCTGACTGGCTCCTGTGCTAGTGACACATAAAAGCACCCACTACACTCTCAGAGTGGTTGGCATTAGTAAGGGCATCCAGCTGTAGAGACATTGCCAATTAGATTGGAGTCTGGTGTAGCCGCTGGATTTCCAGACCTCAGTCAAACCGTCTAACCCATGCCAGGATGGAAAACAGACATTAAATAATTAAGATGATGAGGATGATGATATATATATATATATATATATATATATATATGAGGGGAAGTGAAAAATTCTCCACACTTTCGCCATAACATATCTTTCTGCTCATATGTGCATATAGTTGGTACTATTGTGGTCACGTGATCGAATTTTGAGCCTGATCATGCCATTTTTCCTTCTGGCTTTATAGTGTAAGCATGGCTGCTCCACTAGCAATGTGCACCAAAGAAGAACATAGAGCAGTGAGCTGATTTCTCTGGTCAACAGGTGTGTCAGGTGCTGAAATTCATCAGAGGCTTTTAGCACAATACAAGGACAGTATACTACCACATAGAAGTGTGTATGAGTGGATTGAGAAGTTTAAAAGTGGCCAAACAAGTATAACGCACAAAGAGGGAGCAGGATGCAGTCGACCTCCACCACTGACAAGAATATTCAGCAAGCTTGAGAGATGGTCATGGTGAACTGGTTCACCATTACCATCTCTTGGATCATTGCTCTTTGTTCTTCTTTGGTGAACATTGCTAGTGGAGCAGCCATGCTGACATTGTAAAACCAGAAAGAAAAATGGCACAATCAGGCTCAAACTTCAATCACGTGACCACAACAGTACCAACTATAAGCAGACATGCACAGAAGGCAGTGTGACAAAAATTAAGATATATTATGGTGAAAGTGTGGATAATTTTTGACTTCCCCTCGTGTTGGTGTGAGTGTTTGTTTTTATGTCAAGTTATAATAAAAACAATTTTACTTTAAACTAAAGGATTACTCAATTTTTTTGTTAAGTACATATTTATAATTCTTTGACAAGAATCATATTGACAGTAACTTCAAAGTTTCAGCCAACTAAGCCATCATATATATAATTTTTGTGTCCTGAGAAGGCTTCACTGAATTGATAAGGGTATACACCTCTCACTATGAGAGAGGATTTTTTTCTCCACAGTAAATTGCAGAGAAATTGCTTTTAAAATTCATAAACATATTTGAACTCAAAGATTTTTTTTATAGATATATTCATGTAGCAGTATATATATACTGTAACAAAGTGTATTTTCACCAGCTCTATTGTTCATAATAATATATATTATGATATATATTTAATGTCAAAGTTATATATATGACAAAGTTTTGAAATAGACATTCATCTGGCAACATTCTATACAAATATTTTTCAAACATTTTTTTGATTTCTATGTTTAAACATTTTTTGTTAGTCCTCCCTTCCTCCATTTCAGAATACACAACTGGCTATAACTTTTCTATCTATTTTACATAGTGTGAAAGTGTAGCTCACAACAACACAATGCCAAAATAACCACATAGACAACAAAATAAACATGTGATTACCATAAAAGAAATATTCACACCCACCAACAACACTTTACATTCTGAAGGTATGACTGAAAGTTTAGAAACACTGGTGAAGAATTGAGGAGCTTATTGTTCCAAACAAACTGCAAGGGCATTATATGAAAACATGAAACAAAAAATATAAAAAGGACAAAAACATAGTAATGTTTCAATACATGCCTATATGTACAAATATTTATATGAATATATATGTGTGTGTGTATCATGTATCTTTTGTTTCAGTTATTAGACTGTGGCCATGCTGGAGTACTGCCTTCATGAAATGATCCCAGTACTTTTTTAAGCTTGCTACTTATTCTATCAGTCTCTTACTGAACCACTAAGTTAAAGGGACATAAACAAAACAACACCGATTGTCAAGCAGTAGTAGGGAACATCCTCAGACACAAAGATACACACACTCATATAATGTATATTATCATATGACAGGCTTCTTTCAGTCTGTCTACCAAATCCACTCACAAGGTTTTGGTCAGCCTGAGGCTATAGGTGAAGATACTTGACCAAGGATCCACATAGCAGGACTGAACCCAGAACCATGTGGTTGGGAAGCAAAGTTCCTACCACATATGCACACACATACATTCATAGATATTTATATACAACTATATAGGAGAGCATGTTGGATGGTTAGGTGATCTTTTGTATTTATTTATCCACAAAACAAAAGATCACTAACAATTACCAAACATTTTTTTGTTCAAAGATTCCTTCACATTCTTGAACTTTGAACCAAAGATTATGATTTTACATTTAACCTCTGCATACAGTCTTTTGTTTTCTGGAAGAAAGATTTTACAAAATCAATTTTCTATTAAGCTACCCACTTCACCTGCTTTCAGAGAACCTGTACTTGTTTGACATCAAACTTTCAATCATTTGAGTATGCATGGAGGTATGCCAAATCATAAACAAATGACACTTTGAGCTAATAATTAGAAACAGCTTATGCCACTTTACACTACACCCTTCAAATGTCATTTAAAATGAAGGGCCTACTAGACAATATAGTTCAGGATATATATAAAAAAAGGTAAATAGATTGTGAATCTGAAAAACATTTTTTTCAATATTTCCAATTTTTAAATCTTTCTCCCAATTGGCTTCTGGAATAAAGACATCCACCAGACACAAATCTGAAAGTATTAAGCACAGTGGTTCTCAAATACCAGCCTCTCTCACCTCAGTCAAAAATATTATTGCAATTTTTTGATGTCTCCCTTTCTTTATTAACAAGAAGGCAATATATAGTTTGCAGCCATATAATTCTTCCTAAGTTTTTTAAAGTCTAAAACCATCCTAATCTTATCAAACTTAGCACTTTGTCCACACCTTTTTTTTTATTTACATATATCCACCAGCACAGGAGCTTTCCTCTACAAGAAACACAGTGTAACTTCCACTATTGTACTGCCCAACCTTCCTTTCTTCCAACACGGAGGCATTCTAAAGATTTCAATGCAATTTCCATTTGCCCCTGGTACTGAAAAAGTTTCCTGCTTTTGCTATAATGTAGTAATTCTCAAATTTATAATTAGCAGGTTCTCCCCTACCATAATATTAGGGAGATTTTATCCATAAACTCAAGAATGAATCAATTTCTTATACTTTAAAGTGGTCCATAGTTACTCATGCTAAACCATATACTAGCTATAACAAGCACAATCTTTGAATACCCGGAGTCGTATCTATTATGCAATCCACTGATTGTCTGAATGAACATGATAGCATAATTTTTAAATGCTGACACTGATTATGTAACCTATTCCCAAAATTCAAATAACAATCCCACTCTACATCATTCCCTTATTTCTCCCCTACCCTCATAGACATTCCCCTTTATTTACCTTCACAACCACCAAATCTTTAATCAGTAATATATTCCCTATAACTCCGTATTTCTTATTTTATATCTATTATCTTTCCTTACCCTTTATACCCTGAAAATTCTCAAGATTCAGTGGTCCCACTCCCAAACTATACAGCCGTTATAGTGATGACTGTATCGGTGCAACCTCACTCTCCCACGAACATCTAGACTCCTTCCTCTCTTTTGTCAAATCTTTCCATCCTGCCCTTCACTTCTCCTGCACTATCTCTGACACCTCTGTCTCCTTTCTTGACATTTCGGTCAGCATTCATCACTCCCCTCTCACCACCTCCATCCACCACAAACACAGACTCACACTTATACTTCAACTTCTCCTCCTCCCACCCTAAACACACCAAGCTTTCCATCCCCTATTCCTCCATCTACACAGGCTCTGCAGTGACGACCATGACTTTGAGACTCAGTCTCAACTTATGGCTCACCACTTCATCCTACGTGGATATCCCCACCACCCTTGCCAGAGCACATTCTGTGGACCGTGCATCTGTTCTCTCCCTGCAAAACCCGCCCGCCGTCTCCTGCCTCCCGTTTCCCCTCACCTACCACCCCACCACTCCAACGCACCATTCTCTGTCTAACCCACACCCCACCCTTGCTTTTCCCACTTTTGCTTCCCCCACCTCCCAGCAACAAAAAATGCTAAAACAGGTCAGTTCATCTCAAATTCTTTGTAAACCTATGTGATGACCTGATATATATATATATATATATATATATATATATATATATATATATACACCGGAGTAAACACATAAATGTGAAACAAGGTGGAAAAAATGAGTACTCAAATACCAGTGGTAGAGTAATATGCTTTATTTAAAGCAGCAGAAAATTCAACAAAATCTGTTACTCTGAGTTTCTTGTTGCCGTTCATCAGACAGTTTTTCTGATGAACGGCAACGAGAAACTCAGAGTAACAGATTTTGTTGAATTTTCTGCTGCTTTAAATAAAGTATATATATATATATATATATATAGGCAGACATGGCGGATCGTCATTACACCCACTCCTGTTTTTTTTTTTTTACAGAAACCCACATTTTCAGCTACAGAAATTCCGAATCTGTAAAAATTTTTCACTTTTTTCCGTAACCCTAACCTTGAAACCCTAACCTTAAAACCCTAACTAGAAAAATTTTAGGAATTTTTTTTTCAGAATCATAATCTGAATTTTTTTTTCAGAATCATAATCTCCGTAATTTTCCGCATATTTTGACGAAAACAAAAATTCTGAAAAAAGTTTAAAATGAAGAATTTAGGGGGAGGGAGGTATTTTCAAAATGCCGATTTTTGCTAATTTTTTGCAGATTCGTATTCTCCGTAGCCGAAAACGGGGGTTTGTGTAGGAAAAAAAATTAAATAAAGACGGGATTTTTTTTTTGGTTGATGGTGGTGGTGGTACAAATGGAAATCTTGCTATATATGGAGAATATGATTCTGAAAACAAAATTTTTTTAAAATTTCAATAAAAAAAAAAAACCCACCCCTCGCGAACATAGGATGTTTTTAAAACCTTTCGATCATTGCGCATGCATAGGGGTTTTTCCAACCTGCGCATTAAATATGCCTTCAAGAAGTCTTTCCACGTGCTCCCTCATTGAAATTGAAAGCAAGAAAATTTTTTTGGTTTTGCGAAATTGTAAATTCCGATAGTGAAAACAGTAATCTCTGAAAAACCGTAATTTTGAAATGCCGATTTTTGCCAAGGGTCAATACCCTGCTATGTCGAGTTGGACAAAATTTTTTTTTTAATTTCAATTTCACCCCACCCATCACCACACATTAATAAAATCAACAAACTGTTTGACACACGTACATACTTTGTACGCATTCCGGACCCTTAAGCAGAGTAGATCCGACACGCGCACCCACATCAGTCAGCGGACGTGCGCACCGGACGCACACGAGCCAGTCATTAGACTAGTCAGCACCCGTGATAAAAAAATTTAAAAACTCTCCATATGTATAAATGTGTAAACTGTAAATCGGAGGGAGGGGAATTTATCTATCTATCTATCTATGTAATATAACAAACAACCGACAGAATGAATGAAAATAAAGCAAATTTTGAAATTGAAGTAAAATGTTACTCAAAAATAGTCATAAAGAAAAGTGAGGATAAAACAAATTTTGAAATAAAATCTTACACAAAACTAGTCATTAAAAAAAGTGAAAATAATGAAATAAAATGTAATGGATGTATGTTACTGACATCAAAAGTAATCGTTATTCAAAAGGGAACCATTCTGAAAGACGTTTTAGAATATTCCGAAAACATTCATCGTCAGTTTTCCCATTTTTTCCCCACCAAAGAAATTTAGCTAGATGGGATTCAATCATATTTGTGTACTCTCATCATACTTTCGAATATACTTTTTGCATTTTCCCAGTAACATTCAACTGAGTAAGTATGCACGTTAGTTACTGGACCCACAAGGTTTTCTCTATGGTTCACTTTGAAATGGGAATACCGTGGTTCGACCTCAATTTCAGCTATTCCATTGTATTCACTCCAACAATCAGAATGGACAGTCGTTCTTGGTTTTATAAACTTTCTGATAACGGGGAACAGAGTTTCGGAGGAACGATTATTCACAAACACCAAAAATCCTATTTTGTCTTCTCTGTCCCATCCTCCCAAAACCCACCTCTCCTAGATAGATAGATAAATCTCACCCCACTCCGATTAACAGTTTACACATATTCACATGTGGAGGATTTTTTTTTATCCCGGGTGCAGACTAGTCTACAGACTAGCGCGTGCGAGCGGTGCGCGCGTCGGGTCCACTCTTCTTAAGTAATATCCGCATTCCAACACAAGTGTGCCCCTTCAGCTTTGTTTCCTCATAACTTTCACAAAAATGGATATTTGCGATAAAATAACGAAAGAAATATGTAATCAATCTACTGACCTTTCTGCAGAGATGTCTTTCAGAGAAAATTCCCGGGGTAAAATGAGGTATACTGTGACAGAAAGTGAAACTAAAGTGTTCATTTTGTTTTTACGACTGAAGGTGTCTTTTCTACAAAATGTCGCGCACTTACATAACGTTGGAATTTTGGGGGATAAACCTCGGCAATATGTTTTAGAAATGTATCGAAATTCTGGAGCAAGCTGGTTTAACACTTCGTGAAGTAGGGTGCACATTTTCAATGAATATTGAAGTTGTACGACGCTGGTATTTATTTATAATTAAGCAGACCAAGGTTTTAACATGAAATTTCTGATATTATTTTCACTTTTGAGCACGTTTTGACGTGTAGGGCGCTGATATTTATTGAAAATTATGCAGACCAAGGGTTTAACATGACATTTCTTCGATATTATTTTCACTTTTCTTATCTTCCGTGTGTGCCGTTGGAATTTACCTCGGTTGCATGTTTCAGAAATGTATCAAAATTTTGGAATCTATTTCTGGCTGTAAAGTCATACATTTCTCTGTACATGCATTCGTTCACACGAGACCATTTCATATCGCCCGAGGATCCGCTGACGTCCTTGATCCATCTTTTGATTCTTTACCAAAAAGCCTCAATGCGGTTCGTGCATGCGCCGTAGAATCCTTGACAGTTCAGTGAATAGGGGAACATGGCGGACCGTCACCACACCCACCTTCTGCTTTTTTTTTTTTTTTTCGACTACCGAAATACCGAATCTGTAAAAAAATTATTAAATTTTGAAATACCAATCTTTTTACAGATTCGGAATGTGGGTTTCTGTAGTAAAAATAAAAAGAAAAAAAAAAAGAGAAGGGAGTTTGTGGTGACGGTCCGCCGATGTCAGAAACATACGTCCATAACATTTGTTTTACCTGCGTTTCATTGAAAACAAATTCGTATCGCAACCTTTGGTTCTTTATTAAAATACTTTTGCAAGAGTTATAATTCCAATTGGTTTGAGACATTCTGTAACACTAAAATAATTCATTGATTTTAAAAGACGAAAATTATTTTGTACTGCACAAATTTGCTTTAGAACTCCCATAACAGTCGACACATGTGTCTCTTAGCTTACTTCTTGTTCAATAAATTTGATATTTTCTACTCGGTTGAAAACAAAGATATGTTTGAATCTAGATAATCTTGCGCGAAATTGTCTTCATTCTGTTCCCTTCTTTCTTGGCACAATTCAACTGAGTAAATCGATAAGATAATTTAAATTTTTTCTCAATCTTGAAAGAAATTTTGGTTAATGTATACTTTAAGACCCGACCAACAAAACAAAAAAAATTGTAGTAGGTGTAAAAAAAAATGTGTATTAAACGAATATAAGAACAAAAATTTGGACCAACGACCCAATTATAATGAAATCTGTGGGGAAAAGACTATGAAATAGAAAGAAATTAGTTTTCGAAAATGAACACCTTTTTGGAGTGAGAAAAACCGAGCAATCCTATTTGGCTATTCAGCGCAATTTAAGTACACTCAAAGTAACAGCTAATTCGCCCTTAACCTTTTTTTCCATTGTGAAACCATATTCAACACCGTATTTATGAATTTGTCTCTTACCATGATACATAGAATGTGTTTACTTTAATATCCAGCTACAAAAAAAAAAGTGTAATGAGTGTAAAAAAATGTGTATTAAACGAATATGAAGAAATTTGCGCCAACGAACTGGGCTGTGGGGAGAGGACTTCAGGAAAATACGCAAGATCCGATTTTTTTCTCATAACTTTTAGGAAAATGGATATCTTTTAATGAAATTTTGGAGAGGTGCGAAACTGCGTTAGCCCCAAATTTTGGCATTGCCATTTTGGTATTCTTTCGTTAGTAGTAGTAAAGTTGTTCAGAAAAGCACGTGGTATTATGTCGAAATGTTAAAAAGACGAGAAAAATGTTTTTAATGGCAAAAGTAAAGAAGAAGCACACCCGGTGGCTAGGGTTAGGGTTTTTGTTACGCCGAAAACGGGTGGTGTACGTATTCTTTACCTTCGCCTTTGTTTGGCACTCAACAACTTAAAGTTATGGAAAATAAATTTACAATGCACTCACAAAATCTATTGTGTACCGACAAACATACAGAGATTATGTACACGACCAGACATTCAATTTACGTTCACAAACGTACTGTATATCGTAGTGTATTTATCATCAGTGTATTTCATGATAATATCAAAAAATTTCATTCGCAGCCAACCACATTGCAATCTGAATTTCGAATATGAACTTTTTTTAATTACACTTTGATTTAATTTTAATTTAAGGAGTACAATAAAAGGAACTAAAATTACATGGCCGGGTAACTCGATAAATTCGGGACTAAAAAAGAATTGATACGTGAGAACAAAATTTGACTGAAAAGCAGTTAAACTGTTAAGTTTGGGTAGCCACAGACAATAATGGCAAATGACGTGCCCAAATTAAACTATGGATACGCAAGAGATGCTTGGCGAGCTGAAAAAGAAGACTTAATACGAAGCAGGTGCGCTGGAGTAATTAGTTACCAGAACATACGTGAAAGAAACCCTTTCAAATGTGTAGACAGCTGTTACTTCGGTAACCTAATTAACTATGGTGCTGGGTATTCGCAAAGCTTTGTAGCTTGAATAAAGAAAGTTTAGGGAGCTGTTAACACTGCTAGCAATAAAGAGATTCTCTCTTTGAGTGAACGTTGTTGATAGACTTCCATCTGATTAGTGACTGATTCACTGCATTTCTGATAGAAGAGCGACAAAGGAATGTCTAGTTTCACTTGGTAGTTTGTAATTATCACATAATTTGTATTTTGCTTTAGTCCATATTAAATATTTAAAATTCTCTTCGTCTGTCATGAACTTATTTAGTAAAGCCCATTATTATTATTTTGTAAAGCATGGAATAAACTGCCTGCGTCAGTTGTTGACTGCCATGACACTGCATCCTTTAAGGCCCTCATGCTTTCCGAAATCCGCCGAAACTACACCTGATTATATATACACTTTAGATGAGTTGTAGTGCACCTGAGCACTGTACACAATTATTATTATTATTATTATTATTATATTATTATTATTATTATGCACAAACACGCACATACATACATACATGTGAGTATGTTTAGTTAGATATATGTATGTACATTAGTGCCAAATAACGGAATATGTATGTATAAGGGTGCGTGCAAGTAAATCTCCTTGGTTTGGCCTCATGGTATGAAGTGGCATTGTCAATTGCATGTATGTTAAGTGTGTGTGTATGTATGCACCATACAAACGAATGTGTATGTATGGATAAGTGGGTGTGTGAGTAAATCTTATTGGTTTAATAGCCTTTCTGAATGACTTGTAAAGCACCTGTGACAAGGCCGGTGACAATAAGGATATAGAGCCAAAATGAAGATTGTAAGCAGACAGAATTTGGTCTCCCTGCCGTGCTTGATTTCCTTTGAAGTGGAACAGTAATAGATGCAGAGATAAGACATTCTTCCTGGTCCTGTCCAGCTATTTACATGTTAGAATGGTTGTTTATTTCCGTAAAAGTCAAGACAAGGGAAAACATCGGATCGTGTGAATTTTCCGACTCCTCTCCCTACCTCTTCCGAAAACATTTTTCTCAGAAATTTATTTATAATCGTAATCTGTACCATTTGAACGATATTGCTATAAAATTTCAGTAATATATATCCATTTTCCTGAAAGTTACGAGGGAAAAATCGAATCTTGTGAATTTTCTGAAAGTTTGCGCAAATTTTTGTTTTCATATTCGTTTTCTACACATTTTTTTTACTCCTAGTAGGCTGGGTTATTTGTTTTCGTGACCGGGTTTTAAAATATACATTAACCCTATGGTTAAGAAGAGTGCATAAGTTGTTCGTTTATTTTATATTTTTTCTCATTTGTATGACTTTGTAATTCGGTGTTGTTCTTTGTCAATAGAACGCTAAAAATAGCATGAAACAAAGAGAAACTAAAGATGATCTTACAGTGTCCTAGACCCCCATTTGCCTGAAGACACGCAGATATACAGCTATCGTTGGATTATATTTAAACAGTTATGTGCATAATATGTGTAAAATTAAGCAGTTACCAGCTGATATTGATGTACTGAAACAATTGTAGTGATTTGGAATAAAGCCTGTTTGTTCCATCTTCATGTATAAAGATTCTTTTATACATACATACATACATACATACATACATACATACATCATACATACATACATACATACATACATACATACATATATGGTGGTATCTGCATCTACATATACACACGCACATACATACACATATACCACTACAATCGTCTTCAGTTAATGTTTGTTTTCCATGCTGTCATGGGTTGGATGGCTTGACAGGAGCTGGTAAGGCTAGGGTTCACATCAGGTTCTATAGTCTGTTTTGGCTAGGTTTCTATAGTTGGATGCCCTTGCTAATGCCAACCACTTTACAAAGTGTACTGAGTGCTTTTTATGTAGTATTATCACTTGTGCTTTTTATGTGGCACCAGCACCATTACTTTTTATGTCCTACCAACACCAATGCTTTTTATGTGACACCATGGTTTTAGGATATCAATTCCGTTGTGGTGGGCAGGTCTTCTTGAGGACAACAGTGCACAACATATCTAGGTCCTTTCTTCCATAAAGCTCAGTGTTTTGTGGTCGCCCTTCAATACATCATCCTATGTCTTTTTGGGTTTCCTTCTTCCACAACTTTCCTCCACTTTAAGTGATTAGCACTTCTTTGTACTACTGTCCTCATTCATCTGCATCACGTGACCAAACCAATGCAGTCTCCTCTCTTGCACACTGCATATAATTCCTCTTATGACCAACTTTTCTCTCATAGGGGACCATGCGATATGAGGTGCGAGAATGGGTCTTTCGTACCACATCACACAGCTGATACAACATAGAGATATTGAAATAGTACAAACAAATGCCTGATGGAAAAAGACACAACCATATAAGACTGAGTAAGAGGAGATTTATTGATACGTTAACATGTGTGTCTCTGTGTGCATCATGTATACAGAATAATAGACAGGCCGTCATGAGAACAAAGTGCATGTGTGTGTGTGTAAACATAGATGTATGCATGTGTTAAGAACATATAAGGATGGCAATGAAGATGATGATAGTGAAAGAGTCTATAGCCATCGAAGTGAGATGCAAGTTCACAGACACAATAAAGATGAATAATACCAGTTTGTAGTTAGTCGTACATGAAAGTTGAAATACTGTATCAAGAAGTTACGGTACCGAGCCAGTTGCAGGTATATATTGTATGTGAGTTGTGGCTATGATGCCTGGGTCACTTGATACAGGAGTTCATGCAGGTTGCATATTCGCTGTTGATCCATGGTGAAGTGTTGGAACCAGGGTGAATTGCTTGCTGAGCTGTGTATGTAGAGAGATGATGTTGATGACATTAAGGACATGATGGTGGCAATAAAGACGGAAGTTGCCATAATGTTGTTGAACGAAGTTGGTAAGTCTCAACATAGGTGCTGTGGCGGTGGAGTCATCGTTGTTGCTGAAACTGGCCGTGTCTTTGTGGTCAGTGGCTAAACCTTAAAAGGTCTGGAACCAAAGATGCTGGAAAGAAGAAAAGCTGAGTTTTTTATAAGAAACAGTAGGCTCAAACAGGATAGAGAACAGGCTGTCCCACATGATCCAATTTAGGGCCTCCGACTGGTTATACACAGCAAACTGGCGCAATCAAGTAAGAGACAAATTGCACCAATATCAACCAATCAGAGTAGTGGACACAATGGGATCCAAACAGTGGCCAAAAGCTAGCTGTTCCCTGCAACATTTGAATGCATGTATATATAATAAAGCGAGAGAGGAATTTCACCCGAGTCTCTGCTACACTCTCAATATGCTAATGCTCTCTTGTACATATACACTGGCATTGCACATCCAGTGGAGAATACCAGTTTCATTCCACTCTAATCTTTGTATGTCCTCTGCATCCAGGGCCCATGTCTCACTACCATGTAGCATTGCAGTTCATACACATGCAGCATACAATTTTCCTTTTACTCAAAGAGAAATACCTTTGGTTGCCAACAGAGGTAAAAGCTCCCAAAACTTTCTCCATCTTATTCATATTCTTGAAATTATACTTTCTGTACAACCTCTTCTGCTACTAATTAGGTCATCCTGGAGGCAGAAATTATCTACAACTTCCAGAGAGCTTCTGGAACATTTGAGGAAATCAATTTCTTATGCATCTGTAGTTTTTATGGCTCCTGTATATCTTCCACATACAAACACTACTTTCTCTGTTAACCTTCATTCTATTTCACTATATGTCTAGAGCTTGCACTGGGTACACAAACTAGAATTTCAACCTACTCCCTTCCAACATATTGATCAGAGCCATTTACCTGAAATGGGAAGTGTCCTGTCCAGTCTCTTGTTTACTAAGACTTTGGTCTTTGCTAAGTTAACTTTGATTCCAGGTTTTGTTTCCACACCTGGAATTTCCTTTCTTTTCTAATTGTGTGCATGTGTGTGTATCTGTGTGGGTGCATGCCTGTATGTGCAGTTATATGTGTGTGTGTGTGTATATCCAAATCCTTAGATCTTACCATTACGCATATATGTGTGAGTGTGTGTGTGTTTACATATATGGATGTATCAGATTGTATATTAGTATACTCCCATAGGTATAAGAACATCATTTGAATGCCTGTACATCAGTATACATGCCTCAGTGAGTCTAGGTATATGCTTACATGTATGTGTACATGTGGATGTACATCTGTCTCTGTGTGTATGTGTGTATATATATATATATATGTCGCCTTACTAGCACTTGTGCTGGTGGCACATGAAAAACACTCGAGCAAGGTCGTTGCCAGTGCCGCTGGACTGGCTCCTGTGCAGGTGGCACATAAAAAGCACCATTTGAGCATGGCCGTTGCCAGTACCACCTAACTGGCCCTCATGCTGGTGGCACATAAAAACACCCACTACACTCTCAGAGTGGTTGGCGTTAGGAAGGGCATCCAGCTGTAGAAACACTGCCATATCAGATTGGAGTCTGGTGCAGCCATCTGGTTCACCAGACCTCAGTCAAATCGTCCAACCCATGCTAGCATGGAAAGTGGACGTTAAACGATGATGATGATGATATGAGTAAATGTAATACATTTAATGTAATGTAATACATTTAATAGAAAAAAATGTACTTATGTATGGATCAAGTCCACTCTACCTATTTAACTTTTGATATTTATATTCTGTAAGTTTGACTATTTTATATCCATATATCTACATTTTTCCTATTAAATGTATTTTATATTCTGTGTTAATTGACTTGCCTAACTTGCTTCTCATTACTTGCACACACACATTATTATCTATATATGTCCTCATTCTATTACTCCTCTCTTGTTCTCACCTTGATAATTAAGAATGGTGATTCTGGCAAAGATCTAAATGTGGAAAAGTATTTATTGACCCTCATAAACACTTTTCAATTTCCTCTCTCTCTTTGCATTCTATCCCTTTTCTTTATTTTCTTTTTCTCTTCCTCCTATTGTTTTGGATTCTGTACCTGTCATTCTAACTCTATTCCAAGAATATAGCTTTTTAAGTATATTTTTTTACTGATAGTTCTCTTTTTACATCTTTCTTTACATCTTTTCTACTTCTTATAGAAATTCTTCATATACTTAGCTTTATACATACTTTAAAATTATGTTATTCTAATTCTGGGAGGAGCTTCTCAAATTCCTGTTTTCTTCATTCCCTGCATACATATGTGATTTTTCATTTGTAATACTTTCCTGCGTGTGTGTGTCCTACCACTGCTTGGCAACCAGTGTTGGTGTGTTTACGTCCTCATAACTTAGCAATTCAGCAAAAGAGACTGACAGAATAAGCACCAGGCTTAAAAAATAACAAAAAGTCAAGTACTGGGATCAATTATTTGACAAAAATTCTTCATGGTGGTGTTCCAGCATGGCCACACTCTAATGACCAAAACAAATAAGAGAATAAAAGAATATGTATAAATGTAAATGTTTGCCCAAATAAAATTGCACCTCATGTTTGAAGCTCTGATGAAACTATAGGGTGATACTCAAGCATTCACTTATAAGTAAATTGGGATAGTGCTACTTTAGTGTGCAGTCTACCACAGTTTCCTACTTTAGCATGCGGTCTACCACAGTATCCTGTCTACGGTGTGAAATTACTTTTAGTGTGTGGTCTCCCGTTTCTTATCCTGTTACACTTTAGCGTGTGATCTACCTCCCCTATAAGAACTTTATACTACAGGATGATAAAAACAAATTGAATAATGTTGAATAATGATTTATTAATAACTTAGACTTAAATCTTAATTAACGATACTCACTTCATACATCATTTAGGAATGCCACAAACAAATTTCCTGCATCTTTTCTCAAAAATTTCCAATTTTATACATTTACATAATTTTCTTGAACAAAAGGAGCATTGTCACCACTTATCAGCTTCCCATGATTGTATTTCTGCCGACCAGCATATCTTGCCTCATCAACTTCAATGAGGTTGTTGTTTGTCCCAACCATCTTACTGTGTTGACGATGAGAAACAATGGTTCTACAAACCTCTCTGCACATGTACTGGAAGGCTTTCCTGTTATAGTCACTGCTTTATTCATGGGTATTACTATTATGAAAAAGAACACTAGCTCTAAAATCTCACACAAGCTCAAATTGCAGTGCAACTTGTTGTTGATGTCCATATAGTGAAAAAAACGGTTACCTTTCTGAATAGAATACAAAGTTTGACATCCTTTGCAAAAACAGTGAAATTTAAGCCAGCATTCTCCACTTCTGTCACATTTTCGTTTTTCTTGCATGACACTACCCACATCGATGATAAGGGTCTGCTTTTCATGATGTATCCAGAAGATAGTTTTCTTATAAAAATGTAACTGCTGTTTCCTCTGTAAAAATTATATGTCTATAGAACTCCTTTAGGTGATCATTTGATATAACTTTCAGAAATGTCACTTTTGATCAGATGTTGATCAGCTGTTAAGGTATGGCATTAGGTAAATTCCGTAAAAATTTTTTATTTATTTTTGTGGGTGGAAATGTACATTTCGTTTGATGTCAGCATAAAGTGAAAGAGAGTGAAAATGGACAGGGACGTGTGTATGTGTTGATAGAGGATCCTTAAAGAGGAAGCAGCTGTCTTTAGACTTGAGTGGTACCACAAATGAAGACCGAGGACCAAACACTTGTCCAATCAAGTGATATACTGTTTTCAGGTCTTTACTGTCATATGCTTTCTGGATTTTTTTCAGAAATATCCGACCACCATTTGTTTTTCATTTGTCGTATCTTTCTTTGGAGTGATGATTTTATCCTTTTGAGAGACTGCAGTAAGGGCTTTTTCTCTTTATCTGGGGCCCCTAGGTATTTTTCGTGCAACTTATTTTTATCTTCGAGAAGTTTATTGATCTGTAGATTGTTTTCATCAAACCAGTCCTGATGTTTTCTGTTTCTGAGACCAAGAACTTCAACTCCAATATTGTAAATAGTGGTCTTAAACTGAGCCCAAGTTCCAACAAATTCTGCTTCTCCAATAGCATTCCTAAGATTTGCCTGCACCTTAGAGTCCCTTAATTTCAACACATCAATACGTTTAAGGACTTTTATTCCTCCAGATCTTATTCTACGCATAATGCGGAGTTTCAATTTACTGCATATGAGCATATGGTCAGTCCCACATTCTGCACCTCGCATGACTCGGACAGTGCAAACATCTGGAAGGTTTCATTTCTTGGTGATAAGGTAATCAAGAATATGCCAATGTTTGGATCTTGGGTGCATCCAGATAGCTTTTCGGATATCCTTCTGATAAAAAACAGTGTTGCAGATGATGAGATCAAGTTTAGTGCAAAGCTGAAGAAGACAGAGACCATTGGTGTTCTTTTTGCCCAAACCATGTCTCCCAAGTGCATCCCAGGTCTCATAATCACATCCAACATGGGCATAGAAAGTGCCAAGAAGGAGGATCTTATCTGCATTTGGAATCGACATCATAACTGATCTAAGATCTTCATAGAAATCCATAATAGATTCATTGCTGCTATCAAGAGTATTTCGACAGAGATAACAGTCATAAAACGATTGCATGATAGAGGAGCCTGAAGATACATAATCCTATTACTGAAACCATTAGGTTGTTCAATTTTGTGGGTTAACTTGGTATGAACGGCAAAGTCAACACCCCCTACTTGTTTTTCACCCTTTGGTTTACCCTTCCAAAAGAAAGTGTATCCAGCATCTGTTCCTGTCAACTGATCTTCATCACTCAACAAAGTTTCAGAGAGTGCAGCAATGTTGATGTTATACCGAGCCAACCCCTTGGCTATTATGTCAGTTCACCATTCAGGGTTACTTGACCCTTCATGATCAAGAAGTGTCCTGACATTCCATACAGCTACCCATAATTTATGTTTCTTGCTTGCATGTTTTCTCTTCGTATTCCTCCTGCTGTAGTGAACAGCTGTCAGCTGCAAGTTGCTGACCGGCTTAATGGTAGAACAGGCTTTTGTTTGGGTCACCTTTTCTAGACCTTTCCCAGATTTCTGGGTGAGCAGTGCTATCCTAGAGAGGGCTGCTCTGATGCTCTCGACCCCACCAAAACATACTGCTGTTCTTTCAACAATGCAGCAATGTTAGATGGGCCCTGAGCCACCCAAGTGCAGATTCGTGACTATGTGCTCCCAGCCCATTAAGCCTGCACATCTTGCCACTATTCCATCGCTGTGGGACTTGAAGAGATATCTGTACATTTAAATATCAATGCTACACTCTTGTACGACATGTATAGCACCCACTCTTCCTGCAAAATCTGATAACCAGTGACAAACCAAGGCAAGATGACTGGGTGATTATGGAGGTCGCATGTTTTATTATCCTGGAGTTTAACCTCTCTAGTGGTTTTATATCAGAGTGTCCTTCTCCCAGTTTTTGCCCAACCAAAGGCTAACTGCAAGACAGCAGTGAAGGATTTGAATTCAGAGTTACCTTCTCCTAGGAGCTCCATCTAACCTTTTAACTACATCCACAAAAACAAACAAATCAGATACAATAAAAGAAGTAAAAATACAAATATATATATATATATATAAAACATGTACATGCAATATCATCATCATCATCATCATCGTTTAACGTCTGCTTTCCATGCTAGCATGGGTTGGACGGTTCAACTGGGGTCTGGGAAGCCAGAGGGCTGCACCACGCCCAGTCTGATCTGGCAGTGTTTCTACAGCTGGATGCCCTTCCTAACGCCAACCACTCCATGAGTGTAGTGGGTGCTTTTTACGTGCCACCGGCACAGGTGCCAGACGAGGCTGGCAAACAGCCACGATCGGATGGTGCTTTTTACGTGCCACCGGCAACGCACATTTATTCAAGAATTAAAAATGTAAATAAATATATATACAGACACACACACATACCAAACACACACACACCCAACACTCACCATACCAAACACACACTTAGCACACATATCCAAAATTCAGCCAACTATATATATATATGTATATATAATTGGTTGGCCATTGACTCTTAAAAGTTCTTCCTCCCTTTTACATGTCTTGTTTTTAGTCTTGCAGGGTGTCCAATACACACCCTCCTCACCAAGTGGAATTGGTGGGGGAGCTGGTTTTGTCGCCGACGACCTGACCATGTGACAGTCAATCATCAGTCGCTTTAGTAGTAGAGTCGTTGTAGTTGTATGAGTCAGTGTCAGTTACGTGTGATATACAGAGTTTGAGTTATCATCAAGGTAGATGTTTCAAAGTCATTGTCTTGCAGAACCATCAGCGATAGCACGATAGATGGGTCAAAGATAATTAGACGTAGAATACCGCCACAATATATTAGTGGCGACAAGAATATTACAGTACCGACAGCAACATACCAGTGGATTACATAACCCATGCTAGCATGGAAAACAGACCTTAAACGATGCTGCTGCTGATGATGATGATACAAACATACATTACATATTTACATAAATACAGAGATAGATACATACACACACACACACACACACACATGCATACATATATATACATATACATACATAGAAACATACACACACACACACATGTACATACATACATGTAGGCAGTGAATGTATCAAATAGATTACTTTGTACTAATCGTTCCAGTCCTCTGCACTCTGAGTTGAAAGATTGCCAAAGTCACTTTTGCATTTCATCTTTTCAGAGTTGATAAATAAAGTATCACCCTTGCACTGGCGTTGATTCTTCCTTTTCTTAATTTTTTTATTTTTGTCTCTCTTTCTCTTTCACTCTTTCTTTTTGTCCGTCTGGTACACACCAATAAGTCTAAAAAGTGCCCAAGATGGGCTGCATGTCACAATGTCACTGCAACAACTCCAAAGAGTTAAGGGCCCATAACATGGCATATGTATTTATGTGTGTGTCGAATTTGAAATCGAAATTGAACCAAATTCGATGACTGGCATCCGTGCCAATGGAGTGCTATGAGCTGTTTGGCTTCTGTGCTGGTGGCATGTAAAAAGCACCATTTGAGCGTGATCGTTACCCACATTGTCTTACTGGCACTTGTGCCAGTGGTACGTGAACAAAACATTCGAGCGAGGTCGTTGCCAGTGCCGCTGGACTGACTTATGTGCAGGTGGCACATAAAAAGCACCATTTGAACGTGGCCATTGCGGGTACCGCCAGACTGGCCCTCGTGCCTGTAGCACGTACGTAAATGCACCCACTACACTCTCGGAGTGGTTGGCGTTAGGAAGGGCATCCAGCTGTAGAAACTCTGCCAGATCAGATTGGAGCCTGGTGCAGCCATCTGGTTCGCCAATCCTCAGTCAAATCATCCAATCCATGCTAGCGGACGTTAAATGATGTTGATGATGATGATGATATATATATATATATATATATATACTCTTACTCTATTACTTGTTTCAGTAAAACATTTATGTGTGTGTGCATGTGTACATGCATGTGTATGCATACATGTGTGCATGCATGCATAGATACAGATACCTTTAGGTACATATACAAAGACCCCCTCTTTCCACTCAAACATTATTGAGATTAACAATTGTCGCTACTGACAACCATTGTTCCATCGTTGGGTCTTGAAGCAAGGTTAGTCAAGTTCGGTATGGGTCCTCTTCATCAATTCTGAGATAGAGGTGCTTTTTTTCCCCATTATCTTTTGAATACTTTTCGTGTTATGAAAACCTATTTCTAAGTATGTTGTTTTGCATATTTCAGCTTCATCATCATCAGCAATGTCTTCTGCTGGCTATGGAACCATACCAAAACAGTCTGGAGGGCCCAACCTGAATCTTTCAGGAAGATTAGATTTGTCTTATTTAATGTCCCAGCGTGGAGTTCTGAAAGTGCTACAGATAGTAAGTATCATTCTTTAGTGACCATCACAACTTAAGCTTGTAATACAAAATATCAAACTCTTTCATAACCAACCCAACAGAAGTTAATTACCTTGATTAACATTTTTCTTATTTCACTTCAAGAATTCTTTATTTATCTCATTCATATGTATTGCAGAGCACACTGTCCAAAAATTACAATTTGTTATTTTTAATATCTGTACATACATTTATTTCATATAGAGACAATATTTTTTATTGATGGGATCTCTGTATTTGGGTGGGGATTTTGATGTTAACACTTTGTAGTCATGGTATACCAACAGAAAACCAGAAATTTAGGAATACAAGACATACTGGGAAAGTTAACATCTAGAATAACAATGAAATTAAGACGATAGGTTACATAACCTTGGTGACTTTGTTAGTATTAGGTTGTTTACCATATAAAAATATATTGGCTAAGGTGTAAATAAGGTGAAAGTACTTGTGTATTTCTCTTTATATAAAGGATAAACTTTATGAGACAATATACAAATATCTTTAAAAAATATAGTGTATATTAGTGATTGGGGAAGACTGAATTGAATATCCTCTTTTAAATGAGGAATTTTAGTTTATAAGAAAGTTTCAGAGTATAGCAAGAGCTGATGTACACAAGATATTACTACATAGGCGCAGGAGTGGCTGTGTGGTAAGCAGCTTGCCTACCAACCACATGGTTCCGGGTTCAGTCCCACTGCGTGGCACATTGGGTAAGTGTCTTCTACTATAGCCTCGGGTTGACCAAAGCCTTGTGAGTGGATTTAGTAGACAGAAACTGAAAAGAAGGCCTATGTATATATATAGATATATATATATTTCTTTACTACCCACAAGGGGCTAAACACAGAGGGGACAAACAAGGACAGACAAACGGATTAAGTCAATTACATCGACCCCAGTGAACTGGTACTTAATTTATCGACCCCGAAAGGATGAAAGGCAAAGTCGACCTCGGCGGAATTTGAACTCAGAACGTAATAGCAGACAAAATACAGCTACGCATTTCGCCCAGCATGTGTGTGTGTGTGTGTGTGTGTGTGTGTGTGTGTGTGTGTGTTTGTGTGTCAGTGTTTGTCCCCCCAACATTACTTGACAACTGATGCTGGTGTGTTTACGTCCCCGTAACTTAGCGGTTTAACAAAAGGGATTGATAGAATAAGTACGAGGCTCACAAAGAATAAGTCCTGGGGTCGATTTGCTCGACTAAAGGCAGTGCTCCAGCATGGCCACAGTCAACTGACTGAAACAAGTAAAAGAGTAAAGAGAAAGAGTACATCTTTCCAACAGACTGAATCCACTAGTAAATAGTCAAAATATCCTTTTCAGCTTGTATCATTACAACATGCATAAATATAGGACGGAAATAGCTCTTTGGTTGTTCAACTCTGCAACCTTAAATTTCTTTTTGGCTCACATTCAGGTGATTTCTAAGTTTTGAGTGTTCATGCAGCATCTGTTATGTCATTTTGTCTTTTTTATTGAAGTATTGTTCATAATTTATATATATATATATTGTGGTTTAGACCCAAGTCTGTTCTTATGAAGATGATCTTGTGAAACATGAAAAGTTGGTTTATCAACCATTGTTTCCATGTCGACTTTTTCTCCTAAGAAGTTGGCAAAAACTTGTATGAAATGTGTCAAAACCTTTGTAGTAAACAAATTATGTTTATTATTTAGTAATAGACATTGAACTGTCAGAAGTAACAAAACCTATGGTATTTAATCACATCTTTATGTTCTTTGTTCAAATCTTTCAGATGTGAACTTTGCCTTTTATCCTTCATAAAATAAAGTGCCCATCCAGTATTGAGGTTGATCTTAATCTCTATACTCTATCCCCCAAATTTTAGGTATTATACTTATATTAGTTTCAAACTTTGGCACAAGGCCAGCAAGTTCAGGAGACGGGGTAAGTTGATTACATCAACCCCAGTGTTCTCATGATACTTGTTTTATCAACCCTGGAGGGATGAAAGAAAAAAATTGACCTTAGTGTAATTTGAATTCAGAACATAAAGTTGGACAAAATGCAACTAAGCATTTTGCTTGGCTTGCCGACAATTCTGCCAGTTCATTGCCTTAGGTCTTACTTTGGTCTTTGCCATGTTGAACTTTGGGCCTTTGAACTATAAGTCTTTTCCTTCCAGTAGCTTTCAACAGTGTCCAGACAAACACTTACTTGAACATTAAATTATTCGTTGAATTTGCTACCAATCTTGACCTTACTTGTGTGTGCAGAAATTTGCATTGTGTGCAAATTTTGTATTTTTTTGCAAAGTATATGCACATCTATGCAAATAATCATCACTCAAATCAAAATTCTTCAATTAAAATAATCCAGTTTCATTTTGAAAATATCTGCACACACATTTTTCCTTTACCAGTAGTAAAACATGTATGTACACACACACAAGTGCATGGTTTAGGGAGAATATTCCCTGTATATATAACCAAAACTGCTTTCATCAATCTTAATCTTCACCAAATTTTTTTGACAACCTCAAGATTTTAGCAAGTAAAACCTTCCTATCAAAGACTTTTTCTAGATTGAAAAATTCCAAAGTAGTGTTAAAAACATTTTGTTCTTGCACTTTCTAATGGACACAACATGCCAAGTGATTAAAAAGTTTGCTTCACAATCACGAGGCCCCAGGTTTGTTCCCACTGCATGGTATATTGGGCAATAGTTTTTACCATTGCTCTGGATCAAACCAAGGCCTTGTGAGTGAAATTGGGTGGAAAGAAACTGAAGAAGTTGATTGAGTAACTGAATATTCATTGCTGAAACCAAAGGCAATCCATTTACTTTTTATATTTAATATTTTCCTTCTTAAGACAGCAAGCTGACAGAATTGTTAGCATGCTGGGTAAAATGTTTAGCGGTATTTCATGTCATTATATTCTGAGTTCAGATTCCACCAAGGTTGACTTTGCCTTTCATCGTTACAGGGTTTATAAAATGATTACCAGTTAAATACTGGGTCTGATTTAATTGACTCATCCCTTCTCCAAAATTGCTGGCCTTGTGTCAAAATTTGAAACCAGTAGTTATCTTACTTTACATGTAATTAAGTTTTACTCACAATTTGTAAATGTCTTTACATTGTCGAATATTTTACACTGATGACAACAGTAGCAACATGGATGACAATTAGACGTTGATGATTATTATATTTTTTAACATAAACACTGGGCCCAAAACTGTGCAGGAAGGAGCTTACACAATAAGATTGCCCTTTCTTGTAGTTGATTGGTACTTATTTTATTAATTCTGGAAGGAGGAACACCTTTGATAATAGGTCTATTCAATCAGAACTGACCAAACAGAATATAACTTTGTAAACTTGTTGCACTTACTATTTGCAAATATAGATAATCCTTAGTTACTTTGTTTTTTTCTATTTCACTTTATATTAAAAAATTTGAAAATTTTATGCCTAAAGGCACAGGTAAGAAGCTTGCTTCCTGACTACATGGTTCTGGATACAGCCCCACTGCATAGCACAAGTGTCTTCTACTATGGTCTCAGGCCTACCAAAGCCTTGTAAGTGGATTTGGTAGAAGGAAACTGAAAGAAGCCTTTCATATATATATATATATATATATATATATATATATATATATACATGTATATATTTATGTGCATGTGTGTCTGTGTTTGTCACCTCACCATTGCTTGACAACCAATGCTGGTGTGTTTATGTCCCTGTAACCTTGTGGTTCAGCAAAATAGACCGATAGAATAAGTATGAGGCTTACAAAGTTCTGGGGTTGATTTCTTCAACTAAAACCCTTTAAGGCAGTGCTCATGCATGGCTGCTGTCAAATGACTATAAAAAGTGTAAGAATAAAAGAATAAAAGTAAATTTGTAATATGTCTACTCTAGCAATATTTGAACTCAGAATATAATGAGAAGTAAGCTGTTGCAGTTTATTGTCTGAAACTGGTGATTTTACCATCCCGCATCTTTGTTGATGATTATAAGGGTAAAAATAATGTCACCATTGACACCATTGGTGATGATAAAGATATGAGACAATGAAAAAGCCTTTACATATGTACTCAGTCGGCTAGAAATAACAGTTAAACATTTGAAGGTGACTTAACAGCTATTTTTATATAAAGGTAGAACAGATAAACATCTGAAAATAGTTGGTTACATTGCAACACATTTGCTTGACTAGGATGGCCCTGGGCTAACAGAAATACTAACATGAAATTAAAAAAAACAAACAAACAATACTTATCAATGTTTATTTCAGGTCTTCACACTGATTGCTTTCATCTGTGCTTGTATCAACCCCTGGTGGACACGTTGGGGCGGTGCATGGGTGCAGTTTGTTGCTATTTCTGCATTTGCTTGGAGTCTCCTGTCTTTCTTCTTCCACATCTGCAATGCCTTCAATAATCAGAATGCCCACCGTTTTCATGTAGCAGTGAGTATATTTTTGTTTTCTATATCTCTTTATAAAAAAGCTACAGTAACACCCACCCTTAGTGGTTAGCCATATTGAGATGGCTAGTATACTTTACGTTGTCGAGCGGTTACTGTTTACATCTCGTTCAGAGATTTATTATTGCTTGCAGACAGTTTTTCGAAATCAGTGACGGAAGTTACTGGGAAAAACAATAAGTATTTGCAAACAGGTCAACCGTCATCGTAAACCGGTGATTGCCGTACGCCGAAGACAGGCAAATACCTAGAAACTGCAGCCCGTGTGTATCACTTAGGTTTACGAGAGAGGGATGACCTCCCTTTGCAAATACCATAAGGGCACAGAAAGTGTGCCTAAAGCCAGCTGGAGACGATGATCTCCTGGGGATAAAAGCTACAGTAACACCCACCCTTAGCGGTTAGCCATATTGAGATGGCTTTTATACTTTACGTTATCTCTTTATTATTTTTTGTTAATATCATTTACTTAGAATATTTTTTATCATGACCCAATGAAGGAGCATCTACAACAGTAGGTTCTCAACCACTTTTTGCCTATAGACCCTTTGATTCCTATTTTACTCAACTGGACCCTCATACCTATTCAATATTTAAAAAAATGTATTATATTTTTATAATTGAATATGATTAAGAATTGTGTAAAAATATTGTTACAATATTTTGTGTATTTTAAAAATATAGCCAATTTATTGAACATAAAATTTTAACAGCAAAAATTTATATGGAGTCCAAAGAGTCAAGTCCTGTCACTAATATTTTAATCACACACACATGGGTGTCCTTTCCATATCCTCCTAAACTCTAAAACCTTGTTTGTATGTTTAAAAAAAAATCATTAAAAATTGTATCTATTCACAATGTTTTCTTTTTAATTTTTATTCTTTTCCAGGAAGCCATACTCTACAGTATATTTACAATATGTTTGTTGTCTGCTGGTATCATTGCTGCAATTAGAGCTTACAGCCGAAGTAGCATAGTAGCAGCCACTGTGAGTTTCACAAATATTTCATGTTCAAAGGAATTTTATTTCATTATTTAGAAAGATTTTGATCTTGGTACTGTAACACATTCTAAGCATTATAGGCACAGGGGTGGCTGTGTGGCAAGTAGCTTACTTACCAACCACATGGTTCCAGTTTCAGTCCCACTGTGTGGCACCTTGGGCAAGTGTCTTCTACTATAGCCTCAGGGTGACCAAAGCCTTGTGCACGGATTTGGTAGATGGAAACTGAAAGAAGCCTCTCGTATATATATGTATATATTTGTTTGTCTGTATTTGTCCCCCTACCATCGCTTGACAATCAATGTTGGTGTGTTTATGTCCCCATAACTTAGTGATTCGGCAAAAAGAAACCGATAGAATAAGTACTAGGCTTACAAAGAATAAGTCCTGGGATTGATGTGTTCGACTAAAGATGGTGCTTCAGCATGGCCACAGTCAAATGACTGAAACAAATAAAAGAATAAAAGAGTTAAGTCTCACAAGGCAGCAAGATGACAGGATTGTTAACACGCTGGGCAAAATGCTAAGCGGCATTTCATCTGTCTTTATGTCTGAGTTGAAATTCCACAAAGGACTTTGTCTATTATCCTTTCAGAGTCAATAAAATAAGTAACAGTTCATCACCGGGGGTGATGTAATCAACTTACCTACTCTCCAAAATGCTGGCCTTGTGCCAAAATTTAAAACCATTAATTAACCCTTTCGTTACTGTATTTATTTTGAGATGCTCTGTGTTTCTTTCAATTACTTTAAATATAACAAAGAATTTAGTAAAATAACTTAGTTATCTTTCAGCTAGTGTTAGGAATATAAATTGTGATTAAGGTTTGGCGGAAGATTTTAATTCAAAACTTATGAAAACAAGACATTTGTACCTCAGAGCCAGAGCTGGTTTCAGCCAGGTTGGTAACGAAAGGGTTAAGTGTCCTATCCGTGACTTCATTGTTAGTCTTTGAAATTAAATTTTTATACCATGTTAGCATGGGTAAATCAGAGTTTCCTCTCAAATACAAATATTTGAAAGAATCTTTTTTCTTTTGCTGCAAACATTGCCAATGGTTACGATAACTTGGGAGCAATTTAGTTAACTAATTCCCTCTCTCAAATTTCAGATCATGTATCATTTGAGAAATAATTATGTTATGTGAGTGTGTGTGTGTGTGTGTGTGTGTTTGCATGTGTGCATGTGTGTGTGTGAAGCCTAATTGTATTTATCTGCATTACTATCTCTCTCTCTCTCTCTAATATATATATATGTATATATATATAGAGAGAGAGACAAAGAGAGCGAGAGAAAAAGAGACAGAGACAGACAGACAAACGGATAGATTAATTATCATGTACTTGCTAGAGGGCAATATATACACATGTATTATTAATTAATAAGAAGGCATGTACCTGGTGGTTAAGGTGTTGCATGCAAGATCTTCAGATCATGGTTTTGATTCCCAGACCAGTGGTGTATTGTGTTCTTGAGCAAAACACTTCCATCGCATGTTGTTCCAGTCTACTCAGCTGTAAATGGTTACCCATTTACTGGCATCACATTCAGGAGGAATGTTAGCTAGCTTGCCTAACCAGCAGTGTGGCATCATTCAGAAGTCACAACATTGTGACCAGCAATGTATAACAACATCCAATAGTTTGGTTGATACAGTAATATTATTAACTAGCAGTATCGCCCGGCATTGCTCGGGTTTGTTTCGACCCTTTAGAATTGGAATTTTTGAAAAGAAAAAATTTTGCATTATGTAGCTTGTTATTCTCTTTAAGTAAACATTTTTCTGGTTGAAATACACCGAAAAATGGCAGCGTAGCAGTAAAAAAATCGTAAAAAATAGGGATTTTCATAGAAAAAAAAAGCACCTTTTTGATGTAAATAATTTTTGGTGTTAACATGGTTCGATTTGAATTTTTTCTTCTGCGGAAGGAAGAGCAAGTCTTCTTCTATCATACTCTCAATTTTGGTCAACTTGCCCCACAGGGTCTCGGAGGAGACAGTGTTAGTTGAATTCTATCAAGCCTGCCATACACAGACAACTTCAGCTTTATATATATAGAGATAATATATATAGAGAGATAATAATGTTTTACATGTATGTATCTTTATTTTGCCAGATATTTACCATTATGGCTACTGTCCTATATGGCGTTGAATCAATTCTTCTATTCCGTGATTGGTCAGATAGTCGTGGCTCAAATTCTTCAGCTGGAAGACCACAACCAACTACATCAGAACCACCAAGTAATCCCAATGTATAAGTTCCTCCAGTTGAATCACAACCTTTCTGTCTCCTTTTGTAATAAATATAATACATTTTTTAAAAAACATTTGATATAATTTTATACCTACATTTATATTATATATAAATATAATTCATTTATATATATATGTATATCAATTTATCACTCTGTTTTTTTTTATATATACATATGCATACATGTATCAATATATCCATGTACATGCTAAATATATACAAATATATTTAGATATTTACCTGTGTATGTTATAAGAATGTATTCATTTGTATGTGTATGTAAATATACAACACATGTAATAATATACATGCTTATACATATACAGTTTACATAATATACATGAGTATATCATATATATATATATATATATATATATATATATTAATATGCAAGTGTGTCTATCAGAATGAAATTGTATTTGTATATAAAATAAATCTTTCCAGAACTTTGTCTTTCTCTAGTGTTTTTATTTCATTTAGTGAGCTTAATCAAAATTGGATTTTAATATTAATATTGCAAAGCAATATTTTTCTCATGAGGTTGAAAGAGAGATAGTATCATAACAAGTTGGACTGAGAAGAATCTACCATTCCATAAGGAACTATGTGACTAAAATGAATATTACAAATCATAATTATAAGTTAAGTTATGTAATATGTATTTGAACAATCATATAATTCATAAAGTGAAATTGAGTTAATATACTTAAAGTTAATTATTGAACTAAATCATATCTTGTATAAGCATATATGTATAAAAGCCAGCCATCACCCAGAGGTAAATATGACTTGGTAACACGTACTATACTTTTGCTAGAGGTTTTTAGGTGCCTTTATAGTTGGAAGCAGGCAGACATACCATATTGATTCTCACGCCCTTTGATTCCATAGTGTATTCAGTATGTGACAGTTCAAAGGAGAGAGAGAGAGAGAGAGAAAGAGAGAGAGAGAGAGAGCTGCTTCAGTTTTCACCTGGTACTCATTTGCAGCTGAGTGATAGCATGAAATAAAATATCTTGTTTAAGGATAGAACTGAATCCATGACATTATGATCATGAGTCAAATATCCTAATCACTAGGCCTTATGCTTTCACAAACACCCACACACACATATATAGTTACAGGGTAGTACAATCCAAAAGATCCTGGTATAGGAGGTTAGTAAGCTTCAAGCAAGTCCACAGCTATTATAGAAGGTGGACACTATATGATAATAACCATTGTATGTTATATGCTTTATCCCATATTGAAATCAATGGAAATTTTGATAAACTGACAGTCACAATACAACATTCAGTTTAGCAGCTATGTAAAATTGCTAAATATTCAAGTAAAAATCTAAGAATGGAAGAAATAGGAAAGGTAAATAACAACTACATATATTTCATAATTAAATGATATTTGTTACATGACCTGTAACACATACAAAAACCCATTTAGCTAATCCTCAGGTCCAAATACCTTTGAATTGTTTACATCATCACATGGAGATGAATAAATGATTGAGCAATGTAGCCACAGCACAAAAACAATAATGCATAAGACTTGACAGTAATCAAACCAGAGGATTAGCTAAATGGGTTTTGTGTATGTTACAAGTTATATAACAAATATAATTTAACTATGAAACATATGTAGTCTTTATTTACTTTTTCCATTCCTTACATTCTAAGAAACATATATATATATATCATCATTTAACATCTGCCTTCCATGTTGGCATGGGTTGGACAGTTTGACAGGAGCCTGCACCAGGCTTCTGTGTCTGTTTTGGTAGGGTTTTTATGGCTGGATGCCCTTTTTAACACCAACCACTCAACAGAGTGCACTGACTGCTTTTTATGTGGTACAAGCACAGGCAAGGTCAGCTAGGCATGGTTTTTACAGTTGGATGCCCTTTCAAACACCGACCACTTTATATATACATATATATATTGGGTCATCCCATAAAAAATGTGTATTTTTATACGTTTTTTATTTTTCAAAATTTAGATAAACTAAGTTCTTTTTTAATCTAAAATATACTCTCCTTCATTTTCTACAATGCTCTTCCATCTATCTGGTAGACTTGGAAGGCCCCTCTTCCCAAATTCTCCTCCAGTACTGTGCTCACCTTGTTTACAGAATTCATATTTTTTCCATCCAAATGATTTTGAAGACAGCACAATAAATGATAATCAAATGGAGCAATGTCTGGTGAATATGGTGGGTGGGGCATCGTTTCCCATTCAAACTGCTCCAGCCTTTGGAATGTCATCTTTGTTGTATGTGGCTGAGCATTATCCTGATGGTAGAACACATTTTATCTTGAAACCAAAGATGGTCCTTTTTTTTATAGTACTGACTTAAGCTGCTCACAGTGGATCTCCTTTGTTATTGTTTGGTTTGGGTTTAAAAGTTCAAATTGAACTAAACCTTTCATATCCTAACAAACAGATAACAACACCTTACATGGGTGAAGACCTTCTTTAGCCTGGGGTGCAGATGTTTCTCCTTTCCCTACCCACTGTTTTCAGTGCTTGACATTTTTATAGAGAACCTATTTCTTGTCACCACTCACTATTTGGTCCAAAAAGGGTTCATTTGTGATTAGACTTGGGAACTTTTGTGAAAAACCCGTTGACCCAATTTACTGACTTTTCTGATAACATGCAGGTGTCATTGAATTGTTGAATGACCAAATCCAAGCTTCTCTGCTAGTTCCTCAACAATTACAGTGGGATTTTGTTCCACTAGGGTTTGCAGGACATCCTCATCGAGGCTTGTCTTCTAGGCTGTAGTTTCCAGCTCAAAATTTCTGGAAAAACTATTGACACTGGCTTATGCTTATTGTCTGATCCCCATATACTGCATTAGTATTTCTCACACTTTCTGTTGTGCTCATAATGCAAAATATGGCAAATATGCTCCTTTGTTACTTCCATTATAGCTTTGAAAAAATAACTGTTAAAATCAAATTGCACTCTTCACAAAGAATAAGGACAAGGTAAAACTACTAACTGTTTTTATAGCAAGTTGATGCAGGTACTCTATCCCATTCCCCTCCAACTTCTTTGTAATCTTTTTGTCCTGTTTCTTCTGCCATCCTATTCATTAACCGACATTCTAAACAATTCATTTGCACGTTTTCACATTTAAATGACAGATATATGTAAATAAAGCTTGCTATTTGTAAATAGTCTCATTTTGGTTTAAATATTAGACCACAAACAACTGTATTCATTTCTGCATTTTCACACGTTTGTAATCGGCAAAAAAAATCGATATCACTAACTTTAGTTAACTGTAATCAACCACGTGCATTCGTGGTCAAATGTGTTCTTACAGCTGTTTTTTGTGTAATAAACCAGCTGACATGAAAAACTACTGGGAAAAGGCAGCTACTTTAAGTGAACAAAAAAGTGAAAATAAAGCAGATAAATAACTGGTGATTACTCAATTTTCTGAAGATGTTCTCAACAAAATTCAATTGAAAGTAGAAAAGACTAATTGATTGCTTATAAAATGTGGAAAATTTGGGGGTTTACATCTAAAACCTTGCCTAACGTTTCTCATCCAACTTAAGAAAATAAGTGGTATTGTTCAAATTTTGTGATAAAATTGATTTGCAAAGAACATGCCTTATGTTATTTTATTGCACATTGTGTTATTTCACCCCCGAGTTTCAAATCTTTTTGAGCAAAGAGAGACTTCCCTAAGCATTTTTGCACCTTTATTGAGTAGCAGTTTCTGTTTGCCTGTCCATCGGGTGGTTAAAACTTCCAATTATAATTTTATTCGAAACTAATGTTACTTATCCCGCATTTCTTACCACTACGTCAGTGAAAATCAAAATAAAATACGTAAAGCAAGTCATCAAATGCAAAAGCCAAAGAACTGTTTATTGCTTAAATATCACTTACAATATTCCTTTTGGAAATAAAACACCGTTCAGTTTGACATATAGGTGTCAACCTGTGGTATATTTTTTTGCTATTGTAGGATCATTAAAGATTCTTTCGACCTCAGTGGTAGATTTATCTTTGTAGTTGGCTTACTGAGTTGAATTATTTATTCAGATTCATTTCGTGGCCGTTGCCAGCGCCGCCCCGACTGGCCTCCGTGCCAGTGGCACGTAAAAAGCACCAACCGATCATGGCCATTGCCAGCCTCGCCTGGCACTGTGCCGGTGGCATGTAAAAAGCACCCACAACACTCACGGAGTGGTTGGCGTTAGGAAGGGCATCCAACTGTAGAAACTCTGCCAGATCAGACTGGGCCCGGTGCAGCCTCTAGGCTTCCCAGACCCCAGTCAAACCGTCCAACCCATGCTAGCATGGAAAGCGGACGTTAAACGATGATGATGATTATAACTATCATAATTGTAAAAGTTTCAAAGATAAAACTTTGTTGTATTCTTTAGGCATGAATTTAATAATCTAATTCAATATTAACGGGTATGATGCTGTTATTTACAATTTACAAGAAACAATTTATTAATAAAAACAACAGGAATCCATTTTAATTTAAACTTTATTCAAATCAATAAAATTTCATTAAATTATTAAAAGAAATTAAACAACTTGAACAGAACCATAAAACTGAGGATATTTGTTGCTTTTCTTTAAACATATAAATCAGCCACAAATCCTACAGAAATATTGACATTTGGCATTCTATTCCTTTGATTTATTTCAGGAAAAGACACACCAGCTTTCCTTAATGATTTAGATCACAGTATAATAGACATGAATTTCATCAGCCCCATAAACTGAAGCCAAAATAACCATTAGAAAACTCATATTCTCAAGTATAAAGTAATGTTATATCAATAAGTCAGAATTCCAATATATAATAGCTATTGAAATATATAATAGGACATATTTATATGTCAAAAACAAAAAGTAACCAGCTTGTTTAAACAGTAATTAAGAAGTTTCAATTTGGAAAAATAAATAAATAAGAGGAAAATTCTTCCCCAGAAAGAGCTTACGAGTGAATATTACATAATACTACCCAGGGAGCTTGAAATGTGTCACCTCTATACTGCCAAAGTAAATTAAAAAAAGCTTCAGAAATTTAATAGGTAACTTTATTACAAACTTTTGAATTCTCAGAAATATGATCAAACATGATGATAATTTCTTTGGATTTTCTATCCAGTTTAGTAATAAAACCCAAACATGAACACTAACGCTCTTAGGTACCATATCTAAATACCAAAATTCTTTTTGAACATCAAATATACCTAAAACATTAGAATATTGTAACAATCTGATAGTTGTATCCATCAATAAAAAAAAATTAATTTGAAAAATGTCACCAGGTAAAAAAACCACTGACAAAAGAAATATTGGTTTCAAATTTTTGGCACAAGGCCAGCAATTTTGGGGGAGGGATCAAGTTGATTCGATCGACCCCCCCCCACTGTTCAACTGGTACTTATTTTATCACCCTCGAAAGGATGAAAGGCAAAGTTGACCTCAGCAGAATTTGAACTCAGAATGTAAAGACGAAATGCCACTAAGCAGATTGCTCAGCATGCTAACGATTCTGCCAGCTCACTGTCTTACTGACATAATTAATATTGATTTCTTCTGACTAGGCACAAAGTCAATTTTGATAGAGAAAGGATGTAGTCAACTGGATTGGTCCAATATGATATTGATACATATTGTGTATTTGATTTTTTATCAGCTCAAGAAGTATGGAAGTCAAAGTTCCTAGCACATCTTGAACTCAGATAAGTGAAATACCAAACTAATTAAGATAAAACATCAAGTCAGGAGCTATTGTGTCTCATCTGTCTCAACCACAGTTAGTGTTTCTAAGTAGTGGTATAAAAAAAATACAATGTTATGCTGATAGTTTTAAATTCAATGCTTAGAAAACTGAAATGTTATTGAAAACAGTCAACACATTATCACTTACATTTTCACAAATAAAAATGTCTATAAAAACATCACAGACACTCCCATATATGTATAAACAAACTAGCACTCTCAAACTTACGAGCCCTGGAATTACCTTGGCTCAAACAAAGAAGCCTTACACTCTGTTAGTGACTGGCTTGAATTCTGCATAGAATAATTTAAATAAACCATGGGAAAAATACACACACACATACTACATATACATATATAGTTGCTACAACAAACATTGTCATCTGAAAGAACTCTCCTGAAACAAATATAAAAATATTTCTGATGTTGAAAACACCCATATATTCCAATGTAAGGTATATTAATGGAACACTTCCATCAAAACTTTTACTAAATGCCTAATTTAGCTGTTTGGAGCAGTCAAGAAAAAAAAAACTATGTCCAGTTTGTGGAAGTTGGCTGCCTAGAAGATGTGGACATTTCATTCAAAATTAAAAAGAAAGAAGATATTTATAGTCAACTGCTTTGAACCCTACAACTTCTCTATCCAAATTATAAGTTTACATTTGTACCAATCACTGGTGTGCTTGACAAAGTGATAGTGTGGGAAAAACTGAGGTTTTCAGACTAAAATAGAGACCCTCTCACTTGTATTCTGTAAATTCGATCTGTAAGTAGAACAAAGTTTTTTTTCTGAAATCCAGTATATAACTCTACAGTTGCTTTGTCATCAAAATTCCAATGATGGAGCTTTGTTTTTAGTTAGAAACTAATGCCTTCTTTATAGGAAAAATTCAAAGAGGTAAAAAAAAAGCATGTATACGCATGCATCATACATACATACAAACATACAGAAATAAATAACATGAAAGAATACTCATGGAATGTTCCTGTGAAAATCTCAGTAAAATGTAGATCAGATATAAGGATTTGTGACAGACAAGAGAAAAGTGCAGCAGTGGAAATCAGTTGCACAGCAACATCAAATTTTTTCATCTTTAACTCGTTTCAGTCATTGGACTGTGGCCATGCTGGGGCACTGCTTTGATGGGTTTAGTTGAATTGAACCCAGTATTTACTTTTTAAGTCTGGTACTTATTCTATCAGTCTCTTTTGCTGAAACTGCTAAGTTATGGGGGATGTAAGCACCGATTGACAAGAGTTGAGGGCAGGGGGAGACAACCAAACATTTATGTACACACATACATACACAATGGGCTTTCACATCATTTCAGTCAACCAAATTCACTCGTAAGGCATTAGTAAGCCCAGGAGTATAGTAGAAGACACTTGCCCAAGATGCTGTGCAAGGACTGAGCATGAAACTATATGGTTGCAAAGCAAGCTTCTTAATCACACTGATATACCTGTAAAAAACAAAACATATGACAAACTAAGGAGGAATCTGTACATAATATACCTTGATGATAGCTTTAATGTTATACGTGTAATTATTGGGACACTTCAATGTGTAACTATCTCGGTATCAATTTTGAGAAGATGGACTTCATAAAACCAGAAAGAACATGGTTAAGTAGGAAATAAATATTACAAGCCATTAATAGAACTGTGAAAACCTGTAACAAATGCAAATCCACATTTGTAGACATACAAACATATGCATATGTAAACATAACTAGACCAAAATATACAGATGCAATGGCATTCATACTTATACATACAATATGTATGTACGACCATCTAAATGTCTAAATTCCAAAGACAGAACCTTGTTTTTAGGTTAGTAATCAACACTTTTACACTTGCAGAGAAATTTAAAAAATAAAATCAGATCATTCACAGATTCATGAAAATACATGTCCATACACATATAAGAATATTTCAACAGACTTAAAAAATATGTAAGTCAGAGGTTTTCTCTCACAAGATAATATCCTACAATGCATTTGCAGTACAATTTATAGTATCAACAATCGGAATACTTGTGTGGACTAGAGGAAATTTTCTCCATTGATATTAAACCTGCATGATCCTGACATCAATTAGAAGCTTCCAGGGAAATAGTGAAATCGACAGGCTCTATTCCAAAAGGAAAGAAGAGTGACTTCCAATCAATCTAGATAACTACTGAGTCCCATATGGTACCATTAAGTTACTATCTACTTAACATCATTAGTAAAAAGAAATACATTAACTAAGGGCTCAAAAGTGAAGCAAACACAACTTTACAAGTTGGGTGTAAACTCCCTAAAAATACTCAGCTTTTAATGACATTCCATGCAACCTGAGAACTGATGCATCTCAACAAAGACCTGGAGGAGAAACCCTCAGCACACCAAAAAATTGTTATGAATAGGTAGATTTACTGTAAACTTGAAAGGATTATTCTAATTTTGACATGATATGTAACCTTTTTTTTAGCTTGTAGCCATTAGATCATGTTTGAAGGTTATGCTTTTACAATCCCAAATCAAGAAATAACAAGAAAACATGCGTAAAATAACAGAGACAGTGAATGCTTAAAACCCCAAAAGTGTTATGTCACATATCTGTGGCTGATAATATGCATCTGACAAACAACTGCTCCAATATATTAACAAACATTACTTTCTGGTTCAGGTATGATAATATTGCTAAAACAATATAGTGACATCAATAGGAAAGATCGCTCTGGTATAAATATAAAAATTATTTGTTGTTGAGTACTTACATACATTTCAATACAAGGAATATTGGTGGGTTCTATCAAAACTTCCATCAAATGCAAACATAACAGGCTTAATATAGTTGTTTGAGAAAGGAATGAAAAATTATGTACTATTATCAAGGTTGCAGTTATTAACTCTTATTTCAAAATTCTAAGAAAAAGAATATTTATGATCAACTATTTCAACACATACATCATCTTTACCTAAATTATAGAATTACATTTATTTCCATCATCATAAGTTTACTTGGTAGTAATCTCAGAAATTACACTTTGTAAATTCAAAATATAATTTTCTTAACTTCAACATATTGTTATCTAAATATTAGAAATAGAGCATTTGATTTTTTGTAAGAAATCAGTCTCTTTTTTTAAGGAAAATTCAAAGAATTGCAATAGAAACTTCACTCACAAGCATACATTGCATGCACCTATACATGTATATATGTGTTAAATACATACACTGCATGTATGTATGTATATATGTCTGTATCTAGCTATATATATATATATACATACCAATACAGCTTTTCAGTAATACATGCCCAATTAAATAAGAAATTTAGATGCTTTATAACATACTTTCCATTACACAGAGTAATTAGACATGTTTGTGATAGGGACAACAATAAAATAAAGTTAGAGAAAGAATAAGTGCGTAGAGAATATTAGAGGTTTGCTTATCTAATCTTTTTACATTATTGTAATATGCACTGTATGATAGCAACACTAAAAAAAAAAAGACAGAAGAGATAGAAATAGCAGGAGACATTCTTATATAGGGATCATCATTTTTAATAACTTAATGATAAAATTTTTCATTTACTCCATAACCAATAACAGTAGTTATTGCAACATAACTGTTAGATTATAACTGAATAATTCCTGCAGAAGCAGGTTGTCGCATTCTGTAATTGGATAACATTTGTGTTAAAAGAGAAAGGTTCTTTAAATCATTATAATTCTTTCATAAAGTGTAACTGTGTTAGTCAATGCAAATTATTTCTTCTGAAATTCCTTGGAATTGATTGTAAGATATTCAACTCAATTGGAGAAAACATTAAATATATATATATATATATATATATATAATATATATATATATATATATATATTATATATATATATATATATTTGCAAAGTGTCTATGATCATCTATACGCATACATACAGCCACAATCAGAAAGAACAATTAAAAAAAAAACTACTAATATACGAAGGATTTCTACTGAAGTATTTTGTAAATAAATACAACACTGGTTGAGAAAAAAATAAAAAATTAGAGATAAATTATGTCCAATTATCTGCCATAGTTGTCCCATCTTTGACCATCCCTTCAGACATATTTCTGCCCAAATCAAATCCAATTTAAAATGGACAAAATATTTTACAAGGAGAATGTCACAGTATTGTGGAAAATGAGGCAAACATTTCAATAATCTTCCTCTCTTTTTACTCTCCCAATTTCCCACTGATCCTCTGAGCTTTCCCCTCAAACTTTTGGCTTGCTCCGATCATTTACCTTGACACTCTTTAAACCACCCTTACTGAAGCCGCAGATGGAATTCAACAGAGCAGTACGGTCGTTAGAAGGTGCTGCAGTTGCAGTAGTAGATTTATTTGAAGCAGCAGGTGGAGGTGGAGGAGGAGCTGGTGGTGGAGGAGCATTAGAGCTTTTAGCAACTGGCACAGTTGATGACATCAGTGGTGGTGGTGGTGGAGGTGGCGGCGGCGGCGACTGTATTGATGGTGCTGCCGGTGCAAAGTTTGTACCAGGCACACCAGCAGATGCCGTTCCATTGCCTACAAAATAGATAAATAAATAAAACAAAATTTAGTAAAAATACGTCATTACATGAAAGCATCTACAAACTAAATATCGATTTCATATTTTGGCACAAGGCCAGCAATTTTGGGGGAGGGGATAAGTTGATTACATTGATCCCAGTACTCAACTGGTACTTATTTTATCAACCCTGAAAGGATGAAAGCCAAAGTCAACCTCAGTAGAATTTGAACTCAGAACATAAAGACAGACAAAATACCACTAAGCATTTTGCCCAATGTGCTAATGATTCTGCCAGCTCACTGCCTTTTCTTCAACCAAATATTAAAACAAAGAATATTGGAAATCTTTAAGGAAACTTTACCTTAGAATTAACTATAAACAAAATATATTGTTATAGATAAACTAATTTAATAGTGAGATAATGAAACTACTTTTCTGGTAAACCACCCAAATCGAATTCCAAAATGTTATTTTAAATCTTGCTAAATGCTCTCTATGGTTTTCAAATACAGCACTCCTACCCCTCAAAAAAACCCCAGTAAAACCCAAATGACAGCTAAGACATGATTATTTGATACTTCTATAAAAGTACTAGTATGTTTGACCTTATCAAACTAATATTACTATAACCATGACTAGATATAAAGTTGTTGTTGACACTAAATGAATGGAATTAGGTTCTTAAAGCATTGACCAGCCATTACTTCAACAGCTAATACTGATGTTTGAATTTTGAGAAATTTTAATTGTATTTCAGATATCAACTTTCTTCCGGCTCTGAATGCTTTTGTTCCTGATAGCCTAGGTCAGCTAAGCTTCAGCACACTTAGTGACCATAGGCTTCCGATTAAGAGAAGCTCATAAGTTCAGCAATTCAAGGCATACAGATATTAAATGTTACTGAACTATATTTAGCTCAATCAGCATTTGATCAGTAACCAACCTCAAAGTAAATTAGTTCACTGTAGTGACCTACTAAAACAGACACCCTTACATTAGATGATAAAACTCATGTAAGTAAGGAAAATGTTATGAAGACAATCTTAGCAGCCAAATTTCTTTTCAAGAAACTTTCCAACCGCTTTCCTAAATAACTTCAAATTTTTTAATATAATCTTCTCCCATCAACTTATGTTGGGTATGATAAAAGATATGCACATAATCCATTAATCTGTGTGACACTGCTCCTTATTTACGTCAAAGATAATATCTAGTTCACTGTTCCTCACAGGAAAACTATGGCTGTTGTGAGTTTAAATACAGAACAAAAAATGAAGTTTAATCCAAAGATTATTATTTGGCCGCAAGTCAATTCTGACTGGGCAGACCTATGATCAAAATCAATTCAACAGTGACCATCCCCTTAGTCTTTTGTTTAGAAGTATTTAAGACTACATTATTTCATATGTCATTCTTTTGAATGTGATTTAAGGAAAATTGATTGCTATTTCTTGCAGTTCAAGAGAATATGTAAAGACACCCTGTTAACTTGTTTAATCCCTATCTTATCAGTTTTCTGGATATAGGATCTTCATTCAAGCATTCAATGAATGACCTCTGAAGTCAACACAAGATATAAAGAAAAAAAAGCATTTTCCTTTAAATTCTAAGAAATTTAAAGTTTTCTATACAACCTTATGTTTAAGAAAGAACAAAAGTTTATTAAATCAGAAAGAAGTTTTAATGCGAGGTTTCTAAAGATTATTCTTTGACATAATAACCATTTTCTAATTAGACTTTTTTTCTACAGAACTTGTATATATTGTTTCTGAAATTAGCCAAAGCTCCTTCAACAAATGATATACTTGTAGTCACTTACACCTATTCATTTTTTTTTTTTTTGGTTGACATTTCCAAGAAAGATAGAAACAGGAAATTATAGAAAAAATAAAGTGGAAAACTGAGATCAAATTACTTACCTTACCCCTACTTATTTCTTAAAGATTTATAAGAAAGATAAAAGAAACAGTGAAATAACTTTAAAAGATCAACAGTTAAAATACAATAAAAGTACTTCGATTTACTGTAAATAACACATATGAGCTTGTTGGTGGAACTAGTAGTATATTTCTGATACAAGTTGTATTTACAAGTATCTGAAAACTTTGTGTTAGCGTCATCAAATTCTAAAAAAAAAGTGATAACATGATAATGAAAACAGGAATTTATAGCCAGAGTGGGAGGTATGTTTTGCATCCCTCATTGAAGAAATTAAACCTTTCTTTATGTTTTATTTGTCATGTGTCACTCTGTCATCACAAAAGCCAATAACTTGAACCATCACTATCAAGCAAATATAAAAAAAAATTTCATTTGGTGATCTACCTAAATCAGAATTAGAGAAAAACGAAGTTGTGCTAAAATCATCACTAAACAGCCAACAGACTCTATCAACAATGTTTAATAAGGAAGCTGTTACTACAACTGAAGTTAGTTTTGTTGTCAGTGACTAGTGCTCATGCTATGTGCCCATATTCTGACAATAAATTTAAGAATATAACTGAAGATGTTGCAGTATTATATCTTCATTGATTAATAGCACAAATACCAATTTCATGCTATACAGGTGTATCTCTCAGATCAGTGCTGATGTTACAGACAAAATGCAAAATTATTAAAAAAAATTTCCTTGTATTCAGTTAAGCTCTTGACAAATCTAGACATATAAGACAACCCACAACTGGCAGTTTTTGTCCATTGTTTCCTCTGAAAGAGATGTTGGACTTTGTATCATTAAAAGAAACAATTTATGATGTTGAAATTAAATATATATTTGATAGAGTCTTAACAAATATTGTTGTTCCCCTGTGTAAACTCATCTTTGTTGCAACAGTGAGAGGAGATGCAACGATGGGGGAAATATTGGATTCATTACACTCATACAAAGTGATTCCTGTCTTGCCAGAGTTTCTCATTGTTCACAGCATTATTTACTATGAACACCTGGCAACTAGATATTTCAAATCTAAAGATATGTACTCAGTCCTCGAAATTGTTAATTTCATTTACTTAAAAGGAAAAGCTATAAACATTTCTGAAACTTTATTGAAGAATTGTAGCTTGAAAATAAACCCAGTAAGATTTCTTTCTGTTGCACTGTGAGGTCTTTATAGCTAGAAATGTCTAGAGTAGATTTGTGGATTTGTTAGAGCCTATTAATACTTTTCTTACAGAAAAAAAAAAAAGAAGGAAAATTTACCTTCCTATGGAAAATGAATGGGAGCAAAATTCAACCTAGCACTCTAAAGGAAGGGTAAGATTGTTTCTGATCCTACTCAGTTTCCAGTTTTCAGATTACAATAAAAGATTCTTAAAGAGATTTACTGTCAAGAAACTTTAGTCACTTTTCCAACTTCAAGAATTGAGTCAATACATTTCTTGATATTGAAAAAAAAAAAAAAAAAAGCCCTACTAACTGGAAGACTACAAAAATAAATTACAAGGACTTCTAGATAACTATCTAGACAGAATTGATTACCTAGCAAAGTTGAAGCCCTGCTTGGCCTTTCTTGAACACTATCTGATCAAGGATTTAGACAATGATGGTTGTCAAATACTTGAATCATTCACAGTGGAAATTAAACTAATGGAATTACAAGAAGATCTGGGTCTAAAGATGATCCACAAGTTTCAGTGTACAACTGAATCTGGAAATAAGTTCTGGGAATAAAATATCCTAGAGTGAAGAAAACTAGAGTATGATTCATTTCAATTTTCAGTGAATCACTCTGTAATGAAGTTTGTCAAGTCAAAGCACTATACAATCCTTACAAATAAAAACCAGACAGTTAATTCATACACCCTTGACAGTATTCAACCAAATTTTCAATAACTCACAGCCAGGGTAGAGACCTACAAGACCTCTACTAAGCAGTAAATAATGGCTTTAACAGCCTGAAAATTGTAATGTCTGTCATAAGTATCATCTGATAAGGCTGCAATTCTGTAAGATGGTATATGATTGAAATATTTCTAATTTCTAAGTTTTTTTTTTTGTGTTTTAATATCTCCATGTTTCAAGTAAATAATTACTAAGACAATAAATAAATTAAAAATATATCTGTTTTCCCTTTTAAACCTTACTTTAGGCAGCATAATTCATGTTACTGAAATACAAATTTGTATATTTCCTGACATATTCCTCAATTCATTAACTACACACTAATATAGTTAAACCAATCACCAGTCAAGATTTTGAAAATATGAGTCCTTTGTAATTACTGGAACCAATACATATAAGTAGCTTTTAAAACTACATAGATGAATAAAAATTATTGAACACATGCATTTCTAAAAATATTTATATAATTTTTTTGTAACAAAATATGTAACAATAAAAATGAGTTTGTAAATTTTGTTTATGTTCTGCAACTCTCCAGACATTTGAAATTTATTGTATATGGCACTCACATTAAATAAATTTGGTTACTCCTGTCATGTAACAAAGATACTCATATGACAAAACATGTAGACATTAGACACAGACATGCATACAAATGTGTGTATGTGTGCACATTTGTAAACATACATGCATATACAAGATATTTAGCAAAAATTGGATTATTGTCTGGTAATAAATATTTAAGCCTCAGCCAATTGAACATATATTTCTATAACTGCACCCTTAAACTATAGCATTCTTCTGATATAATATATTTTAACAAAGCTAGGATTGTTTCTATTTACATTAATGCTGAAATAGTTCTACCATATTCTATTGATTTAAACAATAACCCTCCCACTCTATTTAATATAATACCTTTAATAAGTATTCCAAGTCGAATGGTTTGGTCATGGTTTCAAAAATTTTATACTGAAATGTATATCATAATTATCCCACTCCTATAACATGTTCTTCAAGAATGTAGGTAAGATGCTTTCATTTAGATCTGTAATCATCATCATTATCATCTTCATTTAACATTAATTTTTTATGCTGGCATGGGTTGGATGGTTTGACAGGATCTGCATTGAGCTCCATGTCATCTTTGGCATGGTTTCTACAACTGGATGCCTTTTCTAATGCCAACTACTTTACATTGTGTACTGAGTGCTTTTTCTGTGCCATTGGCACTTGTGAAGTTGCTGAGTAACTTGCAAGAGAGAAAAAGTTCAAGAAAAAGGATATAGTATCCATGACTAAGTTTGGGGAGCAGGGAATATATATAAGAGAGGAAGGTGGCTTTATGCTGGATGTTGAGGGGCTAACGTATGATAGAGGAACAAGCACAGGTGTCTTGCTTTGGAGGAGATACATGGCTATTCCATCACAAAATATATTTTAACAAGAGATAATTTATACATATTTGTCTATCAAGATTAGATTCAGTTCACCGAATTTTATAATCTTGTGGGGTGGAGTTAGAATTGCTTAAGACACCCTATATATACACACATACACATTACTAAGGTTAGGAAGCAGACATTAGAAATACAAAATCTTCAAAATTTATTCAGACACATACACACATTTAAAAAAAGACATCAAAAACTAAAAAAAAAAACAGCATGCTATAAAAATCTACAAAGAAATGAAAGAAATTAGATAATGCTTAATATTGTTAACTTTAATTCTATTCCAATGTTAGATAAGACTATAATGTCACTTTTATTTTTTTATTAGTTCAGCCAAGAGGAAGCGGCTATAATCATAGCCTTCACAGAGCCTCTACAACTGGTGAAAACTTTGCTCTGTAAAAACTGATACAAATGGTTGCAAAATAAGCATGTAAAGGGGCAATATTCCAGAAAGCTGACATCATGGGAAGAAAGGACTAGGAGTTAGTGTGGGACTAATTGGGGGAGGATACAATATAGGTGACAAGAAAAAAGAAGAGGGAATCAGGAATGCCTGATTGGAGATGGCATAACACCAGCCAGCTGATAGCCTGATCCTCATAGCCAAATCTATTTAAGAATCAAAGGGTCTTAAAGTAAACAGTAAAGGCAAAGCGAGAAATAAACAGAATTGTACTGCCATCTGTGAAGAAGCCATGCTACATAAGCAGAAAAGGGTATGTAAGAATTTCATACAGTGTACCCAATGTAAATTAAGGTGCAGTAGTATCATAAGCAGATTGACAAAGAGAAGGGCTTCTTTACAATGCTCAGAGGGCCCCTTAGGATAGTTGGTTTCTGTTACCTAGGTGACAAAATTAGTAGTGGAGGTTGGTGCTCCAAAAGCATAACAGCTGGAGTAGAAATAAACAAAGAATTTTTTCTTTGAGTGATGGGTAGATTATAAGATACTTGTGCACAAAATATGATACTGCATGGTAGCAAAACATGGGTATCAAATATGAAGGATGTGTGAAGGTTTGAAAGAAATGCAGTGAGAATGCTCCACTAGATGTGTAATTTAGAGTGTACAAATGATGAAGCACAAATAATCTGAAAGAAAATTTATGTATAAGAGGAAACAGAACCAAGGAAGCCATAGGAAGAAGGGGTGAAAGCTGATCTCAGGAAGCTGAAGATCACAAAGGAGATGATAAAGGACTGCAATGAATGGTGAAATGTGGTGCTGGATGAGAATAGTCCAACCCAGGAAATAATGAAAAATTGGGGGTAAAATGTTGCTGATGATAACAAGCTTCCAGACAGTTTCTATCAGTCAAATTCCACTTGTTATAGGTCAACCTGAGGCTATGGTAGCAGATATTAGTTCATAGTGCTTCACAGTGAAATTTAACCAAGAATTGTCTCTTGAGCACATACTACAACAAATTTAATAATTTAAAAAAATAATAGATGCATTCAGATAAAAATAAAACAATATTATAATTTTTGTAGACATTCATAGAAATATTATTGATTTCAATGTAATATAACAAATAAATAAATAAATAAATAAATAAATAAATAAATAAGACAAAAAATATATCACAATAAACATAAATATCATTCAACAATAATATAAATAAATATATACATATTTCACCAAGAACATGTTTGCTTTTCCAATATTATTGAATGCATTAATTATTGCAAAATATTAGCAATAAAGCATAGATGACACCCATCCATGGTGATATTACTGTCAGTTTCTACAAAACTATTATAGCAAGTTCTCAACTTTTCCTTTATAATCACATATGTAGAAAAACTAATGAGGCATACAACAGATACACTACTGTAGAAGTTAGTGTTAACATATTTAACACAGTAAAACTAGCTTTTTTTAATGCACAGAGCATTAAAACCCTGACTAGAAATAATTATGGCATGAGGGGGCAAAATATAATATTTGTCACTGATAATATTTTCATTTCTTTTGGCAAATAGGGTAGTGAACTCTGGACATATTTTAGCCATATTATTACCTCATCAACAATGCAAAAGATCATAGTTTGGTTGGGCAGAGAATAATTCAGAGATGCTATTTGCCTGAAAAACTTAACATGTTATGATAGTTAAGTTAATATTAACATGTTATGATAAGTTAATATTTACATGTTAGAGCAAAGACCATAAAAGTACAACTGGAAATAATTACACAGTGAAGAGAAAAGAATATCAGCCAAGGACCAATAATGTTTTTGTTTCTTTTCAACATACTGTGTTTTACTGAGAGGTCATATATATGAAATATGTCTACATTAATTTCCTGTACTAGTGAAAAAAAAAAGTGAAAATAATACTTGTGTCATATCTGCAATGGTAGAGTTTCTTCAATAACAAATGTTTTAAAAACATATTGAGAAGAAAAATAACATTTAATTGGTAAACCCTCATTCCTGTTGCACCATTTGTAACTTTTACTTTAATGTATCTCCTCTTTATTTGTACGCATCATGTTGCTTTTCAAATCTTTTATTACATTCACATTTATCTTCCTTACTATATACATCATATCTCACCATCAAGTCTCTCCACATCGAAAACTACAAATAAATTTTCCTGACAAAAATTGCATTACTCAAGAACACTCTCTTCTTGCCATTAGATTTATACCTACTCATTTCTAATCTCAAACATTTCAACTTTAATATTAAAAGCTCTGCTAACCTGGATGAATTTTGAAACAGCAAAGTTACCATGGAATCACTGTTCAGTAAAATCACTAAAAGGCTAAAGTTTAAAGTCTAAAATACAGCTAAGGAGGATATATAAAAATATTGTTCAAAGCTTAAAATACTGTAAGTGACCGTAGAAAAGTAACTTGAAACTTCTTTGTAGATTAATAGAATATTTTAAATAGTGCAGCCATATAGAATAAGGGGTGGTAGTGAAATAAAGAGTTAAAATCATCCACTACAGGAAATTGGGGATTCAGGCTGGAATTGCAGAGATGAACAACAATCAGCAAGTTTTAGTATAGAGTGATAAAATGATAAGGTCGAGGGGTGAAGATAGCACACATTTGAGAGTACCAAACAGCCAACATAATGTCCATGTTAGAAAGATACATAGTAGGTAGAATAGACTGGCTAAATATCTGAAGGAAGTTGTTAATAAAATGGTAATTTTTCAAATTGTTAACTTCAGCTTTGTAGATGAAAAATGTTTAACATTTACATCTATACACATTTCAATAAGTTTGATGTCTGGTCATCATCAGATATCTTGTTCCTGGATGTGTACATAGTACCAAACTAAATTCAAAATAGTTTATTTCTAAACAAAGGACAATAATGTTTTTATCAACTTGGACACTGAAATAAAGGTTCCCAGTTTGAATCTAGCCTAGTACTATGTACATAACCAGAAATAAGACACTTGATAATGATGATAAATCAAATTACTTGAAACGAAGTGTAAATGTAGATATTAAAGCAATGTTGATCTCAAATTATGAGGTTGATAATAAAAACCAATTACAATTATTTTTAAATATCAAATCTTATGTATAATCAGGTTAACCATGAAAAAGATAACACACCATAAGAGATAGATTGGTAGATATGAAAACATATTAGAACACTCAAAGAATGGGTTGAGAGTTTTGGTTCAGGTCTGGAAGAATGAAGTCATTTATTAGACTTTTTCATACAATTAGTAACAGAATAGTTTTGGCTTCAAATAATGTAAAACTAAATGAAATAGTATGGTAATGATTACAGGTAATGGCAACAGCAATGAAAAGAGATTACTAATGTTGACCATAATAATTCTTACCACTATAGGCACTAGGCTTGAAATTTGGGGGTAGAGGGTTAGTCAATTTTATTACCCCTAGTATTTTACTGGTACTTATTTTAGAGACCCTGAAAGGATGAAAGATCAAGTCAACTCAAACTGTAAAGACGATGTTGTAACAATATTGATGACTATAATAATGATTTCGAACATAGGCAAATGTCCAGAAATTTGAAGGGATAATACAATCAATTAGATCAACCTCAAGACTTGTAATTATTTTATCAATACTAGAAAGAGGAAAAGCAGAGTTGACCAGTGGGGATTTGAATTCAGAACTTAAATGAGACCTAACTAAATACTGGATGATTATATGGACCAACTGTAGAGCCACCAGGGACTAAGGAACATCAGGTTGGAAGCAAAGATGGAGGACCTGATAAATTATCTAATGCTAGCTTTATTGATTTTAACAGTGGTTAACGAAAGAATGTATAATTTAGATGCAGGATTACCGATTCCCCAAATCAAGACTTCAAATCCTGCTATAGGTATTTTCTAGAGCCAAATATTGGATTTCTCTTCTCGCTACAGAATACAATCTTATCCAAAATACATTAACTTTACTGTTTATTTCCTACCACTGCAGTCCATCACTCAGTTTTTTCACACATTTATTTACAGTGTTTAATATGTTAATTCTTCAATTCTCTACCAATAATTAAACTAGGTTTGCACTTAGACATACCAAATAAATTATTGGGCAAGTGGGACTGAACCCTGCTATCTCAGATGAACAACAAAGTATGCTTACTACTTTCCCTTGCTAAAAGGGCCATTCAAAATTATCAATACCAATATGGTTTTATAACTGTTTCTTTCTCCATACTGGCATGGCTAAATGGGTTTCACATTGTTTTGCTGTCACAGTCTCTTTGGCATGATTTTTAAGACTTGATGTCCTCTATATACCCAGCCACTTTATAGTATGGATTGGGTACATTTCATTGTACTCATAGCAGGAGACAGATTACCTGCAGTAAGATTAAAGTGGCTTATTTAGCCTGTATTAGTCATTATTCAAAGTTACTATTCTTCTAAGCAAGTTACTTTTGCTAAGTTGAACGCTTTAATATGATTTTTTACAGTTGGATGCCCGTCAAAATTGCAATCATTTGGTTGTTAGTGCTGTAAAGCTAGACATATTAATCAATTTCAATACAGTCTAATACTGGAACTTCCCCTGTGATCACAAGAATTTCATTATCTACATCAAAATTGATATAAGAAATCTGCATCCCAGCAAAAAAGCTCTTCTACCTCACACTTCTAAACCATATATACTCATGCACTAGCTGGGTTAAAATAATGATTTCCACAAATCCTTAAAATAAAGTTATATGAACTGAAAGAAGATACTTATTTATCTTTAGTATTAATCAATTATGTGTTGGAAGCAGCTAGCCAATCACATTTCAGATTATGAAAGTAAGCCATTTTCTATCAACCTATTTCAAACTTTAGTATTAGACTGCAATATTTGATTTATAGCAGTTTGCTACCAAGAAAACCCAAATTTATAAATATCCAGCTAAAAATGTTCATACTTGAACAACAAATACATTTTTCTATAAGTCTAATATAATTAAGCCAAAGAGATAACTGTGAAAACTTCTTTGAAATTTTAAAACTTTCCCTTGGATAAAAAAAAAAATAAATAAAAATGAGGAATACTTATCAAACATACAAAGTAAAATCTAACAAATTATAGACTTTGCAACAATTGAAGAACTATATTAAATAGTGCCAAAACAGTAAAAGTCTGCAAGAAGAAAAAAATTTTTTTATAAAAGCAGTTACTTGGATTACTAATGAAAGAAACTACTAGACAATCACACCATTTTTAGTCATGCACACATTGAGCCACCAACATGCAGTTAGAGAAGTATACCTATGAAATGTGTTGAAGGAGTCTGCTGTTAAGGTCCTGTTAAAAATGAAACAACCGTTTAGCAAATATCAGCAAACAAAATATATATTCAAAATATGAACAGATGTGTGTGTGTGCACGTGCATATATATATATGTATATATATATATATATATATATATATAGACATACACACACATTATATATATACATGTATATATATATTTATATACACACACACACATTATATATATACATGTATATATATATTTATATACACACACACACATTATATATATACATGTATATATATATTTATATACACACACACACATTATATATATACATGTATATATTTATATACACACACACACATTATATATATACATGTATATATATATTTATATACATACACACACATTATATATATACATGTATATATATATTTATATACATACACACACATACATACATACATACATACATACATACATACATGTATGTAACTTTTGTCTATTACGTGGCATAAAGACATAATAACCACTCAATACACTGCAAGAAGTCTGTAAAATTTGATATATGCTTGTCATATTTAAGATAAACAAGATAAACTATCTGAATCAAGGTTTTGTTTAATTGGCTTTCTGGCTGATTGTACTGATATTGTACTCATCAGTGGCTTGAGAACGGTCAGTTAAAATGTCAATTTAATGAAGGCTTTAGACCTGAATATGTAAAGTTATTTATCTTACATATGACAAACATATATATCATTAACAGTTTAAAACATTACCCTGAAGAGTGTGATATCAGTATGAAATCAATGATTCATATCAATGCAAGAAGAGTCAGGCAAAGTTCCCTAAAAAATTAATGTATATACCAATGTAAATAATTGTAAAGGTAATACTCATACATTGGTTTTGAATATTTTGAATGCAATATTTTATATATAGTCATAAAGATGTGGCAAAGCAAGATAAACTTTCAATATTATATTTAAAAAAAAAACATATTTGGTTAAGTACTAACCCAGGGTAAGTATGATATACTGTTGGCTACAATGAAATCAGTTAATCAAGTACCATTATGAAATATGTACTCCAAACACATTGGTATCATTAAAATCTGGAATGCTCTGAGTTTAGGCCACTGTCAAGTATTAAATTATTCTGCTGTCATCTACAGATGCAATGTTTCAATATAGAAAAACAAATTTAAGTATTTGTTCCAATGTTTGGAGGTAGATATTTTTAAAGCAATATTTAAAACTACTGATCAACTCCTTGGTTAGACATCTTTACTAAAATTATCATTGAGATGTAACTCCTATTTTTAAATGAAAAATATTAAGGCTGTTCTTCCTTGTTTTGATATGTGTATAGAAAAGTGGTGAAAATATTGATGGGGGTCATGGTGTGGACATTCCATTCTTGACCCAGTCATGTGACCAATTCTGAGAGAGATAAAGAGAAGATTAACTCTAATACTTGACTGGTCCTTTATCAACCCTGAAAAGGATGAAGGGCAAAGTTAGCCCCAGTGGAATTTGAGTTCAAAGCATAGAAAGCCAGAATAAATACCATAAATCATTTTGTTTGCTGCTCTAATAACTCTGGAAGAATAGCATGTGATTCCAGTAATTTTAATTCTTTGTATTCTTCCATTCTGCTAACCATCATCATATAATAAACTTTAATTAATCATTTTATAATTACCATTACCCATGTCATCCTTCTCACAGTAGTACTATACAATTTCAGATATTAGCTTCTTTTTAAGCTTAATATATAATGTTGAGGATTCTTTAATAGCCATATTAGACTTCCCAGCCTGTCATCATCAATGATACCAATGGCAATGGTGGTCTTGGTAAAAATGTCAATAGAAGTAATAGTTAGATTTATGATGATTGCAAAACTAGCTTCTCATTCCACAGAGAGAAGTTTGAAAATACATCTGAAGAATTTTCTAGCTCCAAGAATGTCTCAAATCAGTATTTCTGGGTAGCAGTTAACAAAATAAGTTTCATTTTAAATAGATACACTCTTCAAGGTATTGGATTAGAATAATTTTTACAACAAAAGTCAAACTTTGTTATCAAGAAATCCTTTTGTAACAGTAGTTCAGATTTGATGTATATAACACTTGCCACAGACCTTATCATACACAGTTAAGTCTTATCAGATTTGAGAGGCTCTAATTTCAAAAGGTGAGTAGTTTGATAGTCCATTAATGAATTATCTATACTTTAATACATGATTACACAATCAGATAATCTGGAGCAAGGAGATATTCATTGATTTTGCTAAAGAGGTTGTGCAATGTTATTGTGTTGTTACTGAAATTTCGGCAGATTTTTTTCAAAATCTTTAGCCAGATCTTTCAGTCAGTCTACTCTGATCTACAAGATGAAATTGAGCGACTGCACAATATAAAGTATACTGGAAATAAAGGAGAAGGACAATAAAGCTTATAATGTTCCTTCTTTTACTGCAACCTGTCACTGAGACCAGCAAAGTATTTTCACCTCTTGAGACAATTGGATTAAAGCATAAAAGACTATTGGCCCTGCTGTGTACAGCAGTAAACTGTACCTCCTCATGATACTTGTATACAACTAAAAGGATTAATAAATCATGAGCTAAGTGCTTAACACAATGAAGCACGAGGGACAGTTAATTATTCAACTGTTAGTCATCATGTTACTTAATCAACTGTGTTTCTCTTATAATTGATAGATTAACACTTTACTTCTGGGGTTTTTCTTGCTAGATGGTAACCAAAGAGAAAAATGCTTTTTTCTCTATCTTTATTCTCATACAAAAGACAAGAGCTAAAAAATTCAGTCTTCACAACAATTGATATTGTCAAACTCTCTTATGGGTTACTTGTTGTTCATACAATCCATCAACAGTTTTTTCAGATCCTGGATTTCTTTAATAATAGTCAAATCATAATTAACAATAATCTTTATACCAAACTTAAAAAGCTGTATAACTACTTTTAATGATGCTTTAAGATGGTCCCTAAGGTCATTACATATCATCACTTTAAAAGGATACAAATTTTATCTTGTGGGATTAGAGCGTATTTTTTTACATCAAATGTGAACCATTCTTGTGAATAAAGAATAAAATTCATGTCACTACAGTCAGTAAAAACAATTTTGTGAATATTTGATTAGATTTGAATGAACAAAATTTAACCAACAATTAGAAACGTTAAAACTTTATTTGATAACCATGCACATGGCATCACAAAGGAAAGAAAAGGAACTCTTAGATTCTAGCAAAATGCAGTTTGTTGAACCTCAAGCTGTAGCAAACAAAGAAAACCTTATACTATACATACAAAGAAAAGTTAAGAGAATAATACAGAATATTTGATATCTTTAAATGGTTACACTCTATCAATGAAAGATGATTTCCTGTTAAAAACAAAAGAAAACAAACAAGATGTTTACAGTACTCACCAACAATTTGGGAAGCTGATGTGCTTGAATTTGATACTGAAGAATCGTCTTTGGAGTTTTCTAAAGCTTTTTCTTTCTGAAAATCAATTTGAGTTTATATATATATATCATCATCATTATCATCAACATCATCATCTTGTTTTTAATTTCGCTTTTCCATGCTCACCAAACCTCACCTATTTCAAAGTAAGGTAATATTTCATCATAACCAGATATTCTTTCATGGAAGACCGGGAGTGGAGGACACTGCTTGCATGATTGTGACAACTATCAAGTGATGTCAAGGCTAGGAGACAGTCTCACACAGATACATTACAAGCTTCTTTTTTCAAGCAAATCCATTCCAAAAGGCTTTGACTGGCCTGGATGTATAGCAGAAGACACTTGCTGAAGGTGTCATACAATAGGATTGAACTCAGAACCATGTGGTTGGAAGGCAAACTTCTTACCACATAACCACACCTGTTCCTCTCCCTGTCTCTCTCTCTCTCTCCCTCTCTCTCTCTCTATATATATATATATAGATAGATAGATAGATAAGTATATTTGTTTATTTATTTCCAGTTGAGACTTCAGTTCAATGTTATTCTGATTTTCTCTTTTCATTTTCTACTGTAAATAACAAAAACAGGGAACATATCCCAGTTTGGGTCATGTAATGATTCTGTATGTTGTGACTAGCATTTGTTTCTGTTAAGCACATTTGAACTTAGTGAATGTTATAAATGTATTGAGTAATTTGCATGCTTTCACATGGGTATTCGTTCATATGAGTTCAAATATTTTTGTTTGTTTTGTTGTAGACATTTGTTGTAGTATGTCATTGTCAAATTGTATGCTATATGTCATATTCAAGTTGATCAGATATGGAAAGAGAGAGGGAAGTTGAACATGAAATTATTTGATCTCTAATTGCTTCGTGTGCAGAAAAAAACCAAACCAAATTTTCTCATATGAAATTGCCACAAGTAGAACATGAGACACTAACATCTCATAGTTACATAATGTAACTTGAATACTCTTAGTACAACTGTTACAACCCTCCACAACAACAAACACTACAATAAAAGAGTAAAACAATTCCACAATAAAACCTACTCAAAGACCTAATTAAATAAATAAAGCAAAAATCAACAAGCAATAATACTAAATATTGACCACTCCACCCTATACAAGTGTGTTCAAATTGCACTGGCCTAATTCAGAGATGAGTCATCTTGTCTTTGCTTATATCTATATCACATTAACTCTAATACACACTCAGCACTTGACCCACTACTGTAAGGCCCACATGCACTACATCATCATCATCGTTTAATGTTCGTTTTCCGTGCTAGCACAGGTAGGACGGTTCGACCAGGGTCTGGGAAGCCAGGGGCTGCACCAGGCTCCAGTCTGATCTGGCAGTGTTTCTACAGCTGAGTGCCCTTCCTAACGCCAACCACTCTGCGAGTGTAGTGGGTGCTTTTTACGTGCCACCAGCACAGGTGCCAGGGGAGTCTGACATCGGCCACGATCGGTTGGTGCTTTTAACGTGCCACCGGCACAGAAGCCAGTCGAGGTGGCACTGGCATCGGCCACGTTCGGATGTTTTCATTATATACGCATACCTACATTAGATACACATTCCCAGAGTCAATTTCACAGGGACACCCAACATCTCAAGAGGTGGGATCAAACCCTGGAGGTGAGGGGTGGAGAGGGAGTAGAGGAGGATTCTTCAAGGCCATGAGGAGAGGCCTATAACAAACAACAGGATGATGATTGATTTGAGTGTCTTCTATATCTACAAAGTTGATATTTGATCAATTCTACTCCAACTATTTCAGATGATGACACACAATAGTAAACCATTCATAGCATGAAGTTTATCACTAACAGAGACACGAGAACTTGTCCAGTTTCACAAGGCAGTAAATGTATATTACATTTCCAAACAGTGAAGGGAAAAGTTTTAATATTATTTTTTTTTTAAGATAATCATCATCATCATCATCATCGTTTAGCGTCCGCTTTCCATGCTAGCATGGGTTGGACGGTTCTACTGGGGTCTGTGAAGCCAGAAGGCTTCATCAGGCCCAGTCAAATCTGGCAGTGTTTCTACGGCTGGATGCCCTTCCTAACGCCAACCACTCCGTGAGTGTAGTGGGTGCTTTTTACGTGCCACCCGCACAGGTGCCAGACAGAGCTGGCAAACGGCCATGAACGGATGGTGCTTTTTATGTGCCACCGGCACGAGGGCCAGGCGAGGCTGGCAACGGACACGAAACAGGGCGGTGCTGGCAACGGTCGCGAAACAGAAGGTTCTCTTACATGCCACCGGCACTGGTAACACATCTGCAATTTCCATTGATCGATTTCGATTCTGATCCTCACTTGCCTCAACGGGTCTTCACAAGTAGAGTTTTGTGTCCCAAGAAGGGAAGGTATCCATACGTAGGCTGGCTCCATCCCATGTAGAAGGCCACGGGTTATGGACTCACTTGTCCTGCCGGGTCTTCTCACGCACAGCACACTTCCAGAGGTCTCGGTCTCTAGTCATTTCCTCAGTGAGACCTAAAGTTCGAAGGTCGTGCTTCACCACCTCGTCCCAGGTTTTCCTGGGTCTGCCTCTTCCACAGGTTCCCTCAACCGCTAGGGTGTGGCACTTTTTCACACAACTATCTACATCCATTCTCGCCACATGACCATACCAGCGCAAACGTCTCTCTTGCACACCACAACTGATGCTTCTTAGGTCCAGCTTTTCTCTCAAGGTACTTACACTCTGCCGAGTATGAGTACTGACATTACACATCCATCGGAGCATACTGGCTTCATTTCTTGCGAGCTTACGCATATCCTCAGCAGTCACGGCCCATGTTTCACTGCCATGTAGCATTGCTGTTCGTACACATGCATCATACAGTCTGCCTTTCACTCTGTGCGAGAGGCCTTTTGTCACCAGCAGAGGTAAGAGCTCTCTGAATTTTGCCCAAGCTATTCTTACTCTAGCAGTTACACTTTCAACACATGCGCCCCCGCTGCTGACTTGGTCACCTAGGTAACGGAAACTATCAACTATTTCTAGTTTTTCTCCCTGGAAAGTGACGGAAGTTGGTCTCAGAGCATTTTCAGTGTTTATTGTTCCTGAGCATCTGTCACATACAAAAACCATCTTCCTAGTTAGCCTTCCTTTGACATTGCTGCACCTCTTATGTGTCCATAGCTTACACTTGGTGCATCTTATAGAGTTTCTACCTACACCTTTTCTACAGATCGAGCAGGGCCATCTACCTGACGGCGTTTGTGATTTGTCTACCTTCCTACTGATTACGACCTTGGTTTTAGCTAGATTGACTCTGAGGCCCTTCGATTCTAATCCTTGTTTCCACACCTGAAACTTCTCCTCCAGTTCTGATAGCGACTCAGCAATCAGAGCAAGGTCATCAGCATAGAGGAGCTCCCAAGGGTATCCTGTCTTGAATTCCTCCATTATTGCCTGGAGGACTATGATAAATAGGAGGGGGCTGAGTACTGAGCCTTGGTGGACCCCTACCTCTACCCGGAATTCTTCACTGTACTTGTTTCCAACCCTCACCCTACTAGCAGCGTCCCTATACATGGCCCGCACAGCTCTCACTAACCATTCATCTATCCCTAGTTTCCTCATTGCCCACCAGATAAGGGATCGGGGGACCCTGTCGAAGGCTTTCTCCATGTCAACAAAAGCCAGGTACAGGGGCTTATCTTTGGCTAGGTATTTCTCCTGCAGCTGCCTTACCAGGAATATAGCATCAGTAGTACTTTTCCCTGGCACAAACCCAAACTGCATCTCATCTAAACTAACTCTCTCTCTAATTAGTTGGGCTAAGACACTTTTATTGGCCTTTCATCCTTTTGAGCAATAATTTCACTGAGCTTCACAAAAATTGAAGTATACATTGACTGATTTAAGAGACATTTAGGAAAAAGAAAAAAGAGAAAAGAAAGAAAGAATAAACAAACCTTCTTTGTCTTTCGTCTTCTTAGCTTCTCCCCTTCAGACATGTGAAATTCTTTGGCTTTTGTTAATCGCTTCAACTGATTTATCTGTAGGAAATTTAGGAAGACTTGTTATAGGAAGAGATTTTTGCAATGATCTACATGTTAGTGTTTTCTGTACAACATATGAAAGTGATTCTAAAACTTCAGTCATTCATTTGCCATTTCAAGAAAAATATCAACACCTATGATATTCCAATTTGATTTATTCAATAGTTTTAGTGAGAGAAAAAGATTAAAATATTTTGCTTGCAATTCATCTAATAACACATTCAAATTGTTTTTAATTTTAAATATCACTACAATACACATTAAAATAAGTCAAAATAATAGCAATCCCATCACCACCATCACCACTATGAAAACCATCACAGCCTTCAAGCAAAATACATATAACATACCCCAAGTGTTATGCTCTGACCCACACAACCAATACTTGATGGATGCTCCTAAGCATTTCATTGGCTGCTTCTATGCAATAGATATGCAGTAGTGATTATAGGTACTAAATATTAATAGAAAGCGTTGGCATCTGAAGAGAAATCTAACAATCTTGAATTTGTTTGATGCTAGTATGGATTTGTAATTAGAAAAAAAGAAAGAATATTTATTTGCTTTTCACTGGAGAAGTTAATTCAAATCAATGAGATTTTTCTTGGTAAAGATACATCTGTTGTACAACAGAATTATTTTACCTTGCAGCCAGATCCCATGACTGACCAGCAACCAGTGATAGAAACATCAGTGATTAGAAATGGAAATGAATACCTTCATAATTTGAAATCATGATTGAGAATGACATTTAACTTTCTTCCTATCATAAATATATAATATGGCCACAGTCCAATGACTGAAATGAGTAAAAGATAAGATACTTTTCCTTTCAAAATAGAATTAATTAATTATTATTCAATGCAAAGTACAGAGTAATAATCCAAATCCAGTCAAAATTTAGTAACTTGTGTTGACTTTACAAAAAGAAATTTTTCTCCTTTCAATTTCAGTGCATAATGAGAGTTTGAATTTAGTTTCGCTTTCCATTCTATACTGAAAACTTATATAGAGAATGGCAAGAAAATCCTTTTCATAAATACAATACAAAATACTAAACTTTAATTACATTTGAACTTTGTGTTAAACAATAAGTAATTATTTCTATCCTAGTAAGGGGAAAAAGTGAACTAATCTCATTAAACAACAGGAAAAGAAAGTTATGTGATAGCTACAAAATACTATAGAATATTTATTGCTTGTCCAGATAGTGTAGTGTGAGTTAGAAGATAAACTAGACATGCAAGACAACAAAAAACAAGTTAAAAAATTACACACCAGTTTCTGTTCTTCTTTTAAATGTTTTTCCAGTAACTCTTTAGCAGATTTGATTGACTCTTTCAATTTGCTTGGTATTTTAAAAATAGGTTTATCTGACTGTGGCAATACAATACTTGAGAAAAATCTGGAATAAAATATAAAGGTATATAATATAAAATTAGTATTATAGTCAATTGTTACAAAAGTAAAGAAGATGCCTTAGAGAGAATAAATTACAGAGGTTATCAAATTGCAAAATTAAGTCATGAAACTTACAGAAAAAGCTGTAGCCTAACTAATTAGGAAAAGAGACCAATGAGATGCACTTTCGTTTTGTGCCAAGGAGAAGTACAACTAATGTTGCTCTCTTTCTAGTCAGGAAAACTATTTAGCCAAAAGAAAACCACTTTACTTGTCATTCACCAGCCTGGACAAAGCCTTTGACAGGATCCCTTGCTCTCTTATATGGTAGTTGCTCAGAAGCTAGGAGTAGATGAATGACTAGTGAGAACCATTCAAGCCATGTAAAAGAGTGTTGTCAGTAACATGATAGTTAGCAATGAGTACAGCAACAAATTTAGTGTGCAGGTAGGAGTTCACTAAGGTTCAACTCTCAGTCCACTCCTATTTATCATAGTCCTCCAGACCATAATAAAGGAACTTAAGACATGGAATCTCCTTTATATTGATAATCTTATAGTTGAATCTGTAGTAGAATTAGAAAAGAAATTCCAGGTGTGGAAGCAAAACTTGAAATTAAAGGGTTTAAAGTTAACTGAGCAAAAACCAAAGGTCTAGTAAGCAGAAAAACAGACATGTTAATCCCTTCAGAAAAATAACCCTGTTTAATAAGTAAAAGAGTAGGCAGAAATAATTCCATATGGTGTATACAATGTAAATTACGGAAATATAAGTGTTGTAAGGGAATCACAGGAAGATAACAGAGTAAGTAGACTTTGTGGCAGAAGGACAAAAATTATAAACACCAAGAACATCAGAAATAAGATTTTCTTGAATGCCCAGAAAGATCATTGGAGGCAGTAAGTTTCTGTTATGTGGGTGACCTAACTAACTAGTGAAGGAAGTTGCTCAGAAAGCATAGTTGCTAGAATGCAAACAAACAGGGAGATAATACTTCTAATGGTAGTAAAATGCCTCTCTCTCAGTGTGTAAGGCAGATTGTATGATACCTATATGCAAACAGCAATGCTAAACATGGGCCATGAATGCAGAGGACATGCAAAGATTAGAAAGAAATGATAATACATAGAAAAATGAAAAGAAAAGTACAGAGCACATACAGCTCATATTAACATGGGGAAATTTGGAATTCCAATTTACACAAATCAACAAGAACACATCCACAATCAAATATTGCCAGTACCAATTGCATAATGGTAAAAATTAGATAATCTGTACTATCAAAATTAACTTACGGATGATTCAATAAATCATTAATTGTTGGAAGTTCATTCTTGCAAGCTTCACTGGTCAACAAGAGCTCCAATACAGAACCTGGATATAGATTAGACATAGATTAATAACATTTAAATCTATTTCAGATTAATAAAAAGAAAAATATAATAAAATGGAATATCAATTAAATTTCTGATTTCTTTCTCAGTGCAGGTCTAATTTTGCACAAAAGATGTAACAGTCAATTCTGGTATTATTTGTACCAAAATCTAAAAGATGAAAGTAATAGATACAGGTATGGATTACTCTCAGAAAAAGACAGCATGAAATTATATAGGTGCATATATAACATCTGTCTAATTCATATACATTTACTTGTACTGATTCCACCAGCTTACATTTTGTAAATATTCTAAATATTATCAAAAAAGAAAATTATTTAACTGTAATGGAACTTCAGTCCTAGTTTCCACAAGCCATTTACATAAATACACACTTTTTCAGGGAAACCGCTCATTTTACCAAGTGAAAACTTAGTAACATATTACAGAAACAAGAAAAAAAGTAACATAAAAAGATAAACTGATAACATCATGAGAGAGAGAATTTTGTTTTTTCCTGCTCATGTTTTTCCTACAGACAACAACTTACACCATATTGAAACTGAACATTTCAACAGCATCAGTCCCCAAATGACCTGCAAAGGTCATGAGCACTGCTTCCATCCCTTAAAAAGTAACTACAAAAAGAACTCACAATTTCTGATGTTATCATTCAGCCCCAAGTTAATCCCAATCAAGTAGACCTCTGTTTAAAAGAAGGCATTCTTGTCTTCTACATGCTGGGAACTCAGGACCATGTTATTCAACATGTCCTTTAAAACAGTATTTGAGGGAGATTCAGCAGCCATTTCAAGCAGATCAAGGAACTATATAGAGGCTCTCCCATTGACCTGGCAATTTTTGACAATATCTTACAGTAATTGCACATATAAAACATTGCCCAAAACTGGGTCACAAAAACAGAGATTCATCTCCAGAGCTAGAGTTTACTTCTGTCCTGATCTACTATTAATCCCCATCCCACGCACACCTACAAAATTCAAATGGGACAGTCATACTGTTATATCATTCGTTTATTTTCATCCAACCAATCCTAGCGCAGAAAAATAGATGTATGGTGATGATAATGATGATGATGACAGAAATGTTTACATGGCATGTGAAGATATTGTGTCTTTGTGGAAGAGACTTAGTTGTCATATCTCTTTGCTCTCAAAGTTTTTATTCATAGAGGCAGTTCATGTTTGATATGATACTCATGTGGAGAGAGATAAGGAAGCATGGAGAGTGAAATCATTTTAGAATTGACAGCATGTAGGTAATTAATGTACAGAAAGAAGACATAACCAAATCTTGAGGTACATTAAAGTTGATACAACATGAGTTAGAGACATCCAAAAGCCGAAATAGTACAGTTGACCAGAAGTAGATAATTTAGCTAGGAGGTTCTCATGCCAGATATTATTACCAAAGTTCTCAATGGCAAAAGACAAGCAGTGACATAAGCGAGCAAGATTGTGGTAAAGCTGGCTCTGCAGAAACCATATTAGTAACTGATGAGTGGAGAGAAGTTTACAATACCAAAGAAAGTGATTGTTGACAACTGTTTTCATCTTTGAGATGTTGGAAGAAAATTGGCAATTAGCAAAGTCAGAGAGAATGGCTTTTGGAGGATGACACATTGTAGCGTATTTACAAAGATTCAGGTTTACTGTAGTAGAGGTAAAACAATTTTTAAGAGATTTGGCAGGGATAGTGGTTAAATCTGGAATGTAGTGTTTGAAGGTTGAGAGAACACAAGTAGGAATGAGTTGGAATGATCAGAGAAGATTTTATACTTGATAACTGAGTGAATGGGGAGGTGAGAATGCAGTATGCAAAAAGAGTAATTGAAAGGTATTTTACCGAATGTGAGCAATCTAGTATAAGAACGATTTGAGAAGTGGAAGAGCTTCCAAGCTGTATGATAGCTTGAAAGCTACCATTTGCTTTTTTGATAGCAGACACTGCAATAGTGGTGAATTATTACTGGTGTAAGCAGTGTTTTATGCTTGTACTACTACAGTGAAAATGTGAGTCAATAACTTGGAGTCTTTGGGATTATTTGTATAAATTGAAAATCTGTTCCTAGGATAATGGTTAAGTTGTTTCAGACTGGTAGTAGGAGGGATGCATATACCACAGGTGTAATTTGCATAAAACGATAGAGCTCTAACCATTCAAGTGCTGTGATAAGCCATAAGTATTTGGGTTGAAATGTGTGCATTTGAAGACATAAGATGTTGCCTAGATTAAGCAGTGACTGGACAATCTAATTAGTGCATAGATGGTGATGACAGGATATTGAGGACAGAAAGAAGTCAAAGGTATTTGAGATGTCCAACTAGTGAACAATTTAGAATAGTACGTGACTCAGTCTCTGTACTAGAGGTACTAGTGTGAGAACCAGGAGCTGATGTGTTTACTAATGACAATACCTTTGTGGTGAAATGAAAGAAATAAACAGTTGTTAGTGGTTAGAGGAGTTTGGGCAGAAATAGCTACAACAGGTAATACAAAATAGTGGAGAAGAAAGATTTTGAGCCTGAGTGACTGATAGATATTGTTGTTGAAATTCAGTTCAGAAAAGCAAGTGTTGAGAAAACACAGACACCACCTTTTAGAGTTAAATTACAGTAAAGACGAGCGTGGGTAGAGGAGGGGGTAGGAGGTAAGGATTGAGAGATTTGTGTCACAGAGGAATATGATATGTAGTTTGCATGTTAAGAGACAGTGAGTAGTAGTCAGGATTAGACTGGAGGTGTGCTTCAAATACAAATAGCCAATAAAGTAAATAAAGCAATAAATACTAACGTAGGTCAGGTGGACAATGTTGAGGGAATGTGTCACAGGTTGCTTTCAAAAGTTGCTCACCAAATGCCATTTCATACAATAAACGACCAAATGAATAAACTTCAATTGATTCCATTTTCTACAAGAGATATCAAAAGAATACTAAATATTTATATATACAAATATGTGTGCATGCATGTGTGTGTAAATATATTTATGAGGTACAGGCCTGTTCTAATGGTTAAGTAGTTTGCTCCATAATTATAAGGTCCAGGATCCTATCCTGGTGTTTTGCACCTTGGACAAGTGTCTTTTACAAAAGCTTTGTGAGTAGAATTGTCCAAATAAAAACTATGGAAGCCTGTTGGTTGGTCTACAGCTGTAATTCAAAGGGATAGCTTTGTCACACAGTGTCACAAAGATTCTGACTGAGGATTAATTTTTTTTTCAATTAACAACTGCTTTCCATGCTGGCATGTGTTGGACAGTTTGATTGAAAACTGGTAAGCTGGTTAGGGGGACAGTACCAGGTTCCAATCTGATTTGGCAAGGTTTCTACACCTTCCTAACGCCAACCATTCCAAGAGTGTAGTGGGTGTTTTTACATGCCACCAGCACGGGTGCCAATGACCTGATACTGGCATCCGCCATGACCACAGTCTCACTTGGCTTGACAGGTCTACACAAGCATGGTATATTGCCACATGTCTTGGTCACCTATCACTGCCTCCATGAGGCCCAACACTAGCAGAGGTGCCAGTCAGATGGCACTGGCATTGGCCATGACAACAATTTCACTTGGTCCAACAGGTCTTCACAAGCACCAGCATCTGTGGAATACTCGGACATTTATATTATAATTCAATGACTACTTCAGTTTGATCAGCCAAGAGTCCTCACCGAAACATATGGAGGATTTGTTTATTTTGTAATAACAGAAGATTAAATATCTAAAATTATTAAATGTTTGAATAAACACACACACACAAACACATCTGTAACATAGGTGGAGCCAACATAAGGAAAATGGAAATAACTTTAGGAATAATTTAATCATTTAATACCTGTAGTTTCTTAAACTGTACAAAGAAGTTTTTATAATAAGACGGCAACCCAAGAATCCAATTTTCAAGGTCTAACAGTTGACACGTGTTCCTGTTAACTACAATATTACCAGCATGTAAGTGACCTACAAAAGAAACAGAAAGTTAAAGAGTGTAAGTATTGCTAAAACAAACTGAAATAAATAACAGTAGAAATGGATAAAATGCAAAAGTTCCTCAAAAAGGAGAGAGCTTCATAATGCATAAAATCTAGGATTACATATAGGCACACTGTACCATTTGTATCTTGTAATTTCAATGGAGCAGAGGTGTAGTACTAAAAATTTCGTTTTCAAATAGTATTTTTTAGCGACTGTAAAACTGGCAGAGTCTAATCTTTCTCAAGAAGTATTGGTAGGAGTTGAATTCAGTACAGCATGTAGATGAAATGATTTTATAGTATATGCAGTAATGAGCTGTACATGTATATGTGGTACTTATATACAACTAGGTGGACTGAGCCATTTAACAGTTAAATACCTTGCCCATGAACACAGTATACAAACCACCAATTTTTCAGTATCCAATCAAGTAGGGCAGCTATATTCTCATACAATACAATTTCAGATAATCATGATCCTATTTTAGAAGATTGCACACGTATATCATACAATTTCAATCCAAACATACTCTTACTCTTTTACTCTTTTACTTGTTTCAGTCATTTGACTGCGGCCATGCTGGAGCACCGCCTTTAGTCGAGCAAATCGACCCCAGGACTTATTCTTTGTAAGCCCAGTACTTATTCTATCGGTCTCTTTTGCCAAACCGCTAAGTGACGGGGACATAAACACACCAGCATCGGTTGTCAAGCAATGCAAGGGGGACAAACACACACACAAACACACACACATACATACACATATATATACATATATATGACAGGCTTCTTTCAATTTCCGTCTACCAAATCCACTCACAAGGCATTGGTCGGCCCGGGGCTATAGCAGAAGACACTTGCCCAAGATGCCACGCAGTGGGATTGAACCCGGAACGATGTGGTTGGTTAGCAAGCTACTTACCACACAGTCACTTCTGCGCCTATATAAACATGAATATATTCCACACATTCCCATAACATTGTACAACACCTGATCTCATCTCATATTCTTTTCATTATTTCAACTCCTTACCGCTCCTAAATAACCATTACCTCACTACAATTGTTCATATATTACTACAGCTTCTGTGCATTTTCCTACAATACAGTAACTCAGCTTCCAGGATCTTTTATACATTCAAAGGCAACTGTAGCCTGAATAAGTCACTATAGTCTCAAACAGTTTGTTGTTTAGCTAAGTCAGCTCTATGACCATTCCATCTTTTTATACCAGCAGTGTATCTAGGACTACATTATTCAATATGTCCTTTTTTGTATAAGATTCTAAGGAGTGATTTGAGGAAGATTTGACTGCTATTTCTAGAATGTCAAGTAATCACATAAAAGCCTTCCTCATTAGCTTATACAGGTTCACATGTGTAGTTCCTACATTAATTTTCATACTACTGTAACACCACCATATGCTTCATGTTGACATAACTTCTACAAAAATTTGCTGTAGACCCAACAGACTTACATGCTATACTTTAGCCCCTTTTTCATTATCATTAAACCTTTATAGATGATATGTACTACATCATGGAGGCTGAGGATAAGTTCTAAAGATTATGAAGTAAAACATTTGCTTCATAAAACTAATTAGTGTATGTGGCAAGTTAAAAGGTTCCATGTTATAAGCTATTTATAACCATCTTGAGTAGTGTATCATAAACATACATGCTGTAGTTCATGGCCAAGAGATATTTAGGAAATTAAAAGTATAACAAAAGTATACATTACTCTGCTGTAAATAATAGCAACACAATAAAATTGACAAGTATTTTATTGGGTTGCACAGTCAAGTTTTGTTAGTACAGTTCAGTCAGGAATGCAAATTGATTTAACCTAAACATATCACATGAAGGCAAAACCTGCAGTGATACTTAATAGGCCTCAAAACTTTCATCATTATATTTTGTTTATAAACAGTGCAGCAATTTTGAAAAGTGTAAGAACAAAGTAGAAGTATAGAAATATATTAGTGGAACGTCCTTAATGTGTGTTTTATATATATATATATATCAACATCATCATTTAATGTCTGTTTTCCATGCTGGCATATATCATCATCATCCAGTGTTTTAAAGTTGGGTTTTGTCCCTGTTAACGGGGCTGGCTGGATCTACCTCAATGCCATAGCAACCACATCAACCACTATTGCAAACAACAACAGTGACAACACAGATCCCTGATACAAACCAACTTTCACCTCAAACTCCTGTGACAGCTCTGACACAATTCTGACTTGTCTTTACCCCCTCATACAAACTCATCACTGCCCTCACTATTACCTCTAGCATACCTCTCTTCCTCAATCACCTTCCTTGGAACCCTATCAAATGTGTTCTACAGATCAAAGAAGCACATGTACAACTCCTTCTCCTTGTCTCTATTCCTCTTGTAATCTCCTTATAATGAAGATTGCATCAATTGTCTCCCCCCCCAAATTGCATCACATCCACATCCACCCCTTTCCGAATTCTCTTCTCCAACACCCTTTCCACTATCTTCATGGTATTCTCCAATAACTGCACTCCCCGATATGCCCGACAACTCGTCACATCTCCCTTTCCCTAGAAGATCAGTGCCACCTCACTTAGTGTCCAATCATCTGGCATTCCTCTTCCATCCAGCACACCCTGGCAGAGCTCCATCATCACAACAATCCCTATCTCTCCACTTGCAGTTATCATTTCCACACTTCTAATGGACCAGCTGCCTTTCCTGTTTTCATTTCCTTCATTGCCTCTACTACTTCTCCACTGGCCCCTTCACCACAGCAGCTTCCATCCTCTGATCCCATTCAGTCTCCTCATTCATAATTCCTTCTCTATGCTCCTTCCAAACTCTTCCCCTGTCCTTTTCACAAAAATTCAACCTTCCATCACTCCCCCTCATGCATCTTCTTCCTTCAACATCTCTTCCATCATTTTTCATTGATTTAATAAACCTAAACACTCTATACAAGCAGTTATTCATTTCCAATATTCTGCGAAAACACATCTGGCCATGAGTAAATGTCTCTCTGATCCATGCAAACATGGAAAAAAAGTGGACATTAAAGCAATGATGAAGACATATGCATGCATGTATGTATGTATATACATATCTATCTACATTGATAGATAAATACATATATACCTATATCTATCTATCTATATAGGACTTATTCTTAGTAAGCCTAGTACTTATTCTATCAGTCTCTTTTGATGAACTGCTAAGTTACAGGGGACATAAACATACCAGCATCGGTTGTCAAGTGATGGTGGGGGGGACAAACACAGACACACTCACAAATATACACATATACATATCATCATCATCATTTAACGTCCGTTTTCCATGCGGGCATGGGTTGGACGGTTCGACTGACAGTGTTTCTATAGCTGGATGCCCTTCCTAACGCCAACCACTCCAAGAGTGTAGTGGGTGCTTTTTATGTGCCACCATCTCGGGGGGCAGAGAGGGCAGGCAATGACCACAATCAATTGGTGGATTTTTATGTGCCACTGGCACGGAAGCCAGTCAGGGCAACGCTGGCATCAGCCACGTTCGGATGGTGCTTTTTACATGGCACCGGCACGGGGATCACAGCTACAATTTCCATTTGATTTTGGTTTTGATGTACTTGACTCAATAGGTCTCCTCAAGCACGGCATTGTCGCCCTACGATCCAAGGTACTTTTGAGGAGGCTGGTATAGGTTACAGCTGTGAACTCACTTTATTTGCCAGGTTTTCTCAGTCTCAGCATATCTCACGTTTTTGTCTACCAAATCCACTCACAAAGCTACGGTAGAAGACACTTACCCATGCAGTGGGACTGAACCCAGAACCATGTGATTGGGAAGCAAGCTCCTTACCACATAGCCATGACTGTGCCTATATATATATATATATATATATATATATAGTTTCAGTTATTAGACTGCAGCCATGCTAGGGCAATGCCTTGAAGAATTTTAGTCAAATGAATCAACTCCAGCACTTATTTATTAAGCCTGATATTTATTCTATCTCTTTATTTTGCTGAACTGCTAAGTTATGAGGACAGAAATACACTAGCACTGGTTGTCAAGCGATGATGGGGAGAAACACACACACACAGTGAACTTCTTTCACCACTCACAAGGTTTTAGTTGGCCTGAGGCTATAGTATAAGACACTTACTGAAGGTGCCACACAGTGGGATTGAACTCAGGACCATGTGGTTGGGAAGCAAACTTCTTACACACAACCATGCCTGTGCCTATATGTATATCAATTTCAGTACTATGTTCTTCACCAATCTGCAACAGTATGATCATTTAAACTCTTTAAACTTACCATATGGTAATCCTTTATCATAGAGAAATTTCAAAACTTCAAGAATTTGTCTTCCATATCTTTGAATTTCTCTTGTTTCTAAAACACAATATGTTTTCGGTCGGGCATACTTCTTCAAAAAGTGTGCTTGCTTAGGTTTACACTTGCAAATGTAGTCACGAAGAGTACCATGTTCATAAAAGCTCCGTATCACCATTCCACCATTTTCATTAGCAACAGCAAACTCCATAGGAGCTATAAATGGATGCTATAAAAGAAAGAGAAAATTATTTCCTTCACAGTTCTAGGTATACAGTTGAGTGGCTGTAAATTTTAAATACCAGATCACTGTTGAGTTCATTAGTTGAACTTAGCATAATAGTCATTCTATATTTCTCTCAGTCAACCTACATATGATAAAGGGAGCAAGACGTTCAGTTGCATAGACACCTGATTCAACAAATTTCCTCAGCAGTTTTTTGGTAGATTTTGTAATGCATTTGCTATATTTTCAGAGCTATTGACAATGGTCTTCCTATACTATTTATCAAGAGGTGGGGTTGGCACAATGTGACTAGCTAAAAATTAATGCATCTCAGACATAGCCCGATATTTTCAGTGTCTATAATGATTTCTAAACATCTTGTAGCTTTCTCTGTCAATGTTTTCAATTGTTTTACTTATTATCACCTACTTCTAATCAACAGCTGTCCCCTCAATTGATTTCATTAGAGAAGGCTTTCTCTAACAAATTCACACACCTTCTACAGACACCTATTGCAACAATACTTTAAGCTTTTTTTCCCATTATCTCAGGTGTACTATTTCAAACACTTGTTTATAAAGTGATATTACAATTTATCTTTGCTGATTTTCCTCATTTAATTCAGTAAATATATCTCGTTCTTCAATAAACCTCTCTGAGAATACATCTCTATGACCACCTTTCTTTGATATCTAACCTTCACTTGTTTTGACTTATTGACTACTCTTTCCCCTTAACACATCGTTCATTTGCTGATCAGGCCCCTGCACCATCTTGAAAATTAATATATGGTTTGCAGTAGGATAACCCTTAGGAACACCCATCTACACACTATACAATTTATCTATTTGCATGCATGCAAGTGTGTATATGTGTGTGTGTGTGTGTGTGTGTGTGTGTGTATACATATCTTATGTGGAGGCGCAATGGCCAAGTGGTTAGGGCAGCGGACTTGCGGTCACAGGATTGCTGTTTTGATTCCCAGATCAGGCGTAGTGAGTGTTTATTGAGCAAAAAACACCTAAAGCTCCATGAGGTTCCGGCAGGGGATGGTGGCGACCCTGCTGTACTTTTTACCACAACTTTCACTCACTCTTACATCCTGTTTCTGTTGTGCCTGTATTTCAAAGGGCCAGCCTTGTCACACTCTGTGTCAAGCTGAATATCCCCGAGAACTACGTTAAGGGTACACGTGTTTGTGGAGTGCTCAGCCACTTGCACGTTAATTTCACGAGCAGGCTGTTCTGTTGATCGGATCAACTGGAAACCTTGTCATCATAAGCAACGGAGTGCCATTTATTTATATCTTATATAAAATAGACCTGTGTGTATGCGTATTCGCTTTTCATGCAAAAACAGCTGCATGAACTGCTTCCATACTCGAGATGCATGAATAATTTGACCTCGGATACATAATAGGGTCTTCAGTTTAAACATTGCTTTATATATATGATCCACTTCTTTAAAAAGGTTTCTCAATGCCATCTTCTGCTATTGATGTAGCAACAGCGAAATTTTCCGCTTTCATTTGCAAAATCTCTCATTCTCTATTTTAATGTTTTCATTTCAAGTTTTAATTCACTATTTGCAAACAACTACGATAAATTACTGAAAGAAATATTTACTAAGTTCATAAATATAAATATTTGGTACAAGATATTCTTTAATGAGCTTTTATTTATATGATTTCTTCATTTCATGTTTATTTCATTCATTGTTTGCAATGTTCTCCCTCCCCCTCTCTCTTTCTCTCTCACACACACATACTGTCTCTCTAATATAAACACAACATACACACACACACACACACACTCCAGGCTTGATTTCATTATTACACAAATACCATATTAGAATTTTGCAATTCAACATGGGGCGTCCAAAAACTTTTTATTTATTTACTTTCTGCATGCCATGTTCAGCTCTATGTATTTGTAGTCAGTCACACATGTACACGTGTGTTTTGTATGTATGCTTGTATACACAATAGATTTTGTGTTCTTTGTGATCATTTGAATTTTCTGGCCAAGCCACAGAAACATTATGAATTCTTTACTCTTGAACAATGTCCATATCTTCCATACTTACAACTGTATCCATCCTAATATTTCCCCTCATGAATGTGAAACTCACCTGTTACATGATATTCTTATCACCTAGCCTTTATAATGATCCTGCCAACAGCTTTGCAAAATGTGCCCTTAAGTTCCTTTAATGTGACTTGCATGGTACATGTTAAGATTAAAATAGGTGCTTCTCTTTTCTACAAAACATCTAACTGCATGATTTACAGAATATTATAATTTATTTTTTAACATTTCAACATTACCTTTCCACTGTTGTTATTAGTTGGACAGCTTTTCAAATACATATTCATATGAATTGAGGAATATCTTGAAATTAACTTACCTGCAGATTTGGAAGCAGCTTTATCACAGCCATTAATTCTTTTGCGGGTAAAAACTTAAAAGGTCCATAATCATTCTACAACAGAGACAAAACACATATTAAATAGGATATAAGAGACTAAAACAAATAAAACTAGCTGGTATGTAAACAGTAATATGTTACCAACCATTTCCTTAATGTATACCTTAGCTCCTTCACACTTGCTAACTTTTCTTTAAATCTTATTTTACCCAACTAAAAATGCCATCCCACTAAACAATATAATTCGTTGCTTCTTTCCAGAAATTATATTTGTCATCCACTAAACATTCTTTGCGACTAAAATGAATAAAGAATGAATGAGACTAAGAATATACTGAAATCACTGTGACATAATTATTAGTGGATCATCATTTGAATAGTTCAATTTAATCTTTTGCTAATATTCAGGAAATAATCTATATGCATAGTGAAGTAGTTTATGTCTTCATAACATAAATGAAAGTCTGTATACCCACAACAACATCAACAAAATGTTGTAGAAACTCATAACAACATCAATCAAATAATCTACATATGTATAACAACATAAATGAAATAGTTTACATACCCATGACAATAACTGTCTTTCTTTTGGATTTTCATAAGGTTTCACTACAATATAATGTTTCCGTAATCGCCAACCTTTAAAGAGATAGAGAAAACACAGAAAGACTTCAAAGTTTTGCAAATCATCAAAATTATATATATATAAAAGGGAATGGGGAGGAAAGCTTGCTACTGAATATGAAATAAAAACTGGCAATAAATAAAAGGTACAGTTCTTAACTCGAAAGATAATTACTCTAAGATTGAAATATGCCACCACTAACTACCAATATTTCTTGTCTGATTTCAAAGAGAGGCATGCATCATTACCATCATCTTCATTTAATGTTCCCTTTTCCATGCTGGCATGAGTTGGACAGCTTGACAGAAATAGACATGCCAGAGGGCTACAGCAGATTCTATGTCTGCTCTTGTATGGTTTCTACAGCTGGATACCCTTCTTAATGGCAACCACTTAACAGAGTGTACTTGGTGCTCTTTATGTAGTATCAGTACCAATGAGGTAGCCAAGTACCCACAAAATAAGATCCCTCAACCGAGTGGGATACAGAATGGAGGGATAAGAAACTATGACATAGGGACAAGGAGCAGGTGCCTTGCAGAAGAAGTGAATACATGTCTTGCCCACTAGGAGAGAGAGAGAGAGATGTGAGATCTGGGTGCAATGTGAACACAAGACAGAACAGGATAGAAGAGCAGAAAAGGTGGATGTGTAGGTAAGTGCACTGAGTGAAGATAGTGTGACAAATGATTAGAGAGAGGAAATGATTTGGATACAGAGGAAATTGAAGGAAACAGGGTGACACAAATGATTGATGGAAAAATGAGTGTTAGAAGATGAGCATTGGAGGAAGGTTTAACAGAATCTCAATTCTTCTGAGGAAGGATCTTCTCAAGCACAGCATATCACCATTCATCTTGGTCCCCCATCACCGACTCTGAGATGCTCAACATCTACCTTGGTCTTCCTCTTCTTTATATTCCTTCTGTGTTTAGCAATCAGCAACTCTTTATACAGCTGTCCTCATCCATCTGCATCACATGACCATACTAGTGCAGTATTCTCTCCTGCACACCACATATGATCCCTCTTATGCCCAATTTTTCTCTCAGCGTATTTGTACTTAGTTGTACATGAACATCCATTAGAACATAAGAGTTTCATTTCTTTCTAGTCTTTGTATGTCCTCTGCATTCACAGCCCAAGTTTAACAAACATGTAACATTGCTGTTTGTACATAAGCATCTTACAGTCTGCCTTTCATTCTAAGAGAAAGGCCTTTTGTTACCAACAGAGGTAAAAGTTCTCTGAATTTTCTCCAGCCAATTCTTATTCTACGAGGGGCGTTCAATAAGTAATGCCCCTGACCCACTTGCAGTTGTTTGATCTAGCTGAAATTTTGCATGTGCACTTATTTATACCTCTATAGATTAAGTGGCGAATTACAGCTCTGAACTAATTGCGGTTTCCGATTTACAGGTGTTTGAACTGAGTCAAGTGTGAAATGGAGCCTGTTGAGTGTCGAGCAGTGATCTGGTTTTTGTATTTGAAAGGACGCACACCACGGGAGACTTTTGATGAAATGAAAGTAACTTATGGTGATGATGCCCCATCATATGACCTTGTAAAACGCTGGCATTGTGAATTCAAACATAGTCGGAACTCTGTGGAAACAGCTCCCAGATCTGGTCGCCCTCTTCTGCCATTGATGAGACGTCTGTCCGTCAAGTTGAGGCTGCCATTTTGGAAGGTCAACGCATAACTATTCGCCAAATAGCCCATAAGGTCAAGATTAGTACCGGGTCTGTAGAAATGCCAGATGGATTTCCAGGTTGCTCACACCCTTCCAGAAGCAAGAACGCGTTGAGTGCTCGAGGATGAATTTGGAGATGCGCCAAGAAGATGAGTCAAAATTTTTCAAAAGACTGATCACACAGGATAAAACCTGGGTCCATCACTATGATCCATAGACCAAAGCCCAGTCAATGCAGTGAAAGCACCGTGACTCACCTCCTCCAAAGAAGGCAAGGGTGCAGTCCTCCGCTGACAAGGTTATGCTCACAGTCTTCTGGGACCAGGACGGAGTAGTGATGACAGATTTCCTGGCAAAGGGTACCACAATTACAGGAGCCTATTATGCTTCACTTTTGAGGAAATTAAGAGAAGCTATCAAAATCAAGAGGCGGGGCAAGATCAGCAAAAGCATCCTCCTCCTGCAGGACAACGCTCCGGTCCACAACTCGCGTGTCGCCAGATCAGAAGCACAGGCGTGCAGCTATGAACTCCTCCCCTTGTGCCCTCTGATTTTCACCTCTTCCCAGCCATGAAGTTGATTTTGAAAGGAAAGCGTTTCCCAGATGATGCAGCCTTGATTTCTGAAGTCACGTCATGGTTGGAGGACCAAGCTGGGGTCTTCTACAAAAATGGTCTCCAGAGCTGTATCAAATGATGGGAGAAATGCATAACTCTGGGTAGTTCCTATGTAGGAAAAGACTAATAACTGTGCCAAGTGTCGTTGCTCTACTGCTATGGGAAGTGGGTCAGGGGCATTACTTATTGAACGCCCCTCGTAGCAACTATACTTTTGAAGTATCCTCCCACTACTAATTAGGTCACCTAGATAACAGAAACTATCTATGACTTTTAGAAAAGGAAGTACAGGAAGCTGGGTTTTGTTTTGGTTTAGTTTAATATTTTTTATAGGAAAAAGAAATAGAATTTAGCATTGTTGCTGTATAATGAATGTTAAATATGTAGTCAATGGTAACAGAAGTAGTTTTTGTTAATAACTTTGATGTCTTTTCCATTTGTGTGGATATTATTATTAAGTAAGGGGTATTACATCCATCACAGAATAAATCAAATTTAGTAGAAATTAAGCATAATATCTCTTAAATGGAACTAAAATATACATCAATTACATTAAATATGTATTGTGTAGGCTTGAATATATAAATAACAACCAGAAACTAAAGAGAAGTGATAAATTATATATCAATGATTAAGTGGATATAGAATCCAAACAAGCAATAAACAAAATTCAATAGGAAATATTTTTCTCCTGTTAGTATTTTTGATAATACCTGTACTATAGGAATTTGTAATTTACAGCCAGAACATTGTGAAGATTTAACAAAACAGTCAAAATATATCATAGAAAAAGTAACTTCCTAAATAATTTCAGAGGAAGTAGTAAAAAAAAAAAGAAAAAAAACCCACCTGAAATAAATAAATAAATAAATAAATATACGAGACTAAAATCATTTATAGTACAGTAATATTAACTTTTGTATGTTGTGAAATTAAGCATTATTAGTTGTACTTCATATGTTCTTTGTTTCAGTCAAATTAGCTCAAAACAGGTTATTACTATTTTAATGAAACAGCCTTCAGAAAGCTATCCAATTAATTTATGTTATTGATCATTACAGACAGGAATGGTGGTGTACACAAGCTAAAAAAGATTTCCTATTATCTTCTGAAATAAAAAAAGGGAGGGAAAAAAAAAACTCACCAAGATTGTGCAGAGGTTCCACTACTTCCCATTTTGGTTCAGATCGGAAAATCATAGAAACATGTTGTAAGGCAGTCTCTAAAAATAAACATATGTATATAAATATATATATGTACAGTTGTAAGTTTGTTGTATACAGTGCTCATGTGCACTGCAAATTGTCAAAAGAGAGTAAACAAGGGAAAAGAAACTAGGAATAAATCAAGTAAAAAAGACAGCAATATCAGCCAAAAGTGAATCGAGAGTGCTATAAGCAATTTTTGGAAAACATGGATAAAGTGTCCTGGCAGTTAACAGATGCCAGGAGTTTATTCTATGTTTGGACAATTCTGAGTATGAAATAAATCTCTCTGAAAGTCAAGGGTGCTGCACTGCTTTTTGATTTTTATAAGCATATCCATAGGTGATAGAGATATTGAATCAAGAAGGTGGCCATAGCTTTGCTGGAAAACAGAGTATAATGTGGAAGCTTTAGTGTAGTGATCCTCAGAGAAAGCAAGATACCAAAGACAGAGGGTATTTGTTGAGGTACATGTCTTCAGACAGCTTCTAGTAAATCAATATTCTGAATAAGGTGCAGGTTCTAGATTGTAGATATAAACTGTGTGGGCATACAATAACATAAATAATTAGCCAATGAGTCCGTAACAAAGATCTTACAGAGTGATGCTAAGACACTTTTGGCCTTTTTGATGATTTTTGACACACGTTATGGAGAGAGTGGGTAAACTGCAGTGTTTTCCTGCCAAAATGTATAATGGTGCACTTATATACAACCCAGCTTGAGTTGCCAGATGAGATACATCTGCTCCAGGAGAGTGAAATGGATTGTTCTATTACAACATCAGTTTCTACTTTGTTCCATGCACCATCGTTAAAGCTGTTCTGTCTCATTTGTTAATTTGCAGACAGGTAAATGAAACATATATACTTAAGCTTTTACGGATGAAATTTTGTGTCTCTCCACAGGAATGATTGATATCTTGCCCATAAGCTAGTGAGGGAACCTTTGCATCATTGTATATCCTGCTAAAAATAACAGTCAAGTTACATTCCAATTACACTGTACCATCATAAAAAGAGAGAGAGGCACTGAATAACACAGGTCTAAATGTACAATGCTTAAGAGAAAGATGAAGTAGTCATGCTGGAATGCTTTTGATTACAGGTCTACTCAGTCAAGGCTGATGTGGGTTTAAACAACAGTATTGTACCTATTTGGCCATTATGAATCCTCAGTTGATCTACATAAGACAAACAAACAGCAAAAACATTATACTTCCAACATGCACCAATTTTATGTTGCAACTAGGTGCTTACCTCGTAGATTATCAGAGTAACTTTTTGCATTGAGGAAACGTTTGACAATCAAGCTGGAAGCCAGCAAAGGATATTCCAGTATTGAATTCAAATATTGCTGAAAATATAGAAAAAATAAATGTACCAAATTAGTTTAAAATAAATAAGAAATTACTTAATTCTGCAAACAAAAATGTTTTACATATAACTAACAATCAAGTATATAACAAGAAAAGAAGCAGACATCAATGTCATTGAAATAAGGGAATACTTTTCATATATTATACAACCATAGAAGGTTCACATACAGTATTCCAAGTTTCATAGTAAACCATGGGTATGAATTGCTTGACTGATGATCAGTAAACAATGCGTGTGACACTGTTTGTCAGCTGTTGAATAGAGACTTTACACAATTGCTGGTGAACACTGACTGTCAATAGAACACAACTTCATATCCATGACTTGCCAGGAAATTTGGAGTACTGTATGTGAATTTTCCATTGTGTAAATGTGTGTATATATACATGAATCATCAGTGAATGTTAAATGATGATAATGATATATATATATATATATATATATATATATACTAGCAGTATCGCCCGGCGTTGCTCAGATTTGTAAGGGAAATAACTATAAAGCATTTTTAGAGAGTTATAGCCAAAAAATGGAAAAAAAATGATGGTAAATTTTTTTTTTAGTTAAAAAGGTCGAGTTGCGTCCCCTAGACAGTCTGTGGTTTGTGTTTCTGATTCTCGACCCCATGTCGAATTTATCGATTTTTTTCAGAACTGGGGGAACTTTTCAAAATTTTCGCTGCGTTAGTTTTGAATTATGACATTGGGCTATGTGTGTGTCAAGTTTTATCAGAATCGGTTGAAAGCCGTGGTCAGGGTGAGGGTACAACCTAACAGACACACAGAAACACACACAGACAAACTGCCGTTTATATATAGAGAGAAGATATATATATATATATATATAGTGCCACTCATGTCAGCATGGAAGGCAGATATTAAATGACGATGATGATGATATATATATATATATATACACACACACTTTTTTTAAGGCATGTGGCTTAGTGGTTAGAGTATTTGGCTCATGATCGTAAGGTTGCAAGTTCAATTCCTGGCGGCACGTTGTATCCTTGAGCAAGACATTTTATTCCACGTTGCTCCAGTTCAGTCAGCTAGCAAAAATGAGTAGTATCTGTATTTCAAAAGGCCAGCCTTTTCACATTCTGTGTCATCTGAGTCTCCCTGAGAATTATGTTAAGGGCACATGTGTCTGTGGAGTTTAGCCACTTGCACATTAATTTCACAATGAGGCTGTTCCACTGATTGGATCAACTGGAACCCTCATCATCATGAGCAATGGAATGCAGTTACTATTTGTTTTTTTTATGCCAAAGCTTTTCTGAAAATGCAAATTTGTGTATAAAATAATATCACACAAAAATCTGTGATATCTTTATCAATCAGAATATTTCCAAAAATTAAATATAATTACCATAATTATTCCTAAAAGTTTAAATTTATACCATCAATTTCTGATGCTGTTAACGAATTATGATCAGCTAATATTAAAAACATTTAGGGTAAACACTTATGTGCTGACAGTGCTGCTGTAGTCTTTTCTATCCTGCTCATTTATTATCTTTCTCATCATATCTCATGTTGTAAATTCAAATATTCTTCAGCATTTAACCAATTGTGTTAAAATTTCCATTTCTTTATCAATATCTTCTCAGTCCTATAAAAATTACACAGGTGATGATGAAATCCCTACATAGTATCTTGACCTGCTAGAAACAGAAGCTCAATCTCTCTCACATCACATTTAACATCCTGTAAAAGGATTGTATTTAAAGTCCCTATAAAAAAAATGGTGCTGACTGAAATGTCTTTGGTAATAGGTTTGCTCAGTCAGAATTAAACTGGGGTTAGTTAGCATAAAACAGAAAGAAGTATAGAGGGACAATTGCTCTTCAGCAACAAAACAGTTGCAAACCTATCTCCCCCCCCCTCTCTCTCTCTCCATGTAGCATGTCTGTTTTACAGATATTGACAATTATGGATTTCTGTACCAAAATCTGAAGATTCATGATTTTTCTTGGAAAAGCTACAGTAATTGGCTTCTGTTGGTTAATTTAAGTTTACTCATGGTATATCAGAGAATGTACACATATTGGTGGCCTGTGTTACACATCTAAGGCCAGCCCTTCTCCAATCCTTGTATGCCTTAACCACAAGACTGTTTTCTGCTATTTGTCCCATAACTGGGGACCTTAAAAACTACTACTGCCTCGGACTTGAGAGACCTGGGAGTAGTGGTGACTAATAACTCCCTATTACTCCAAACACTTGAACTCCTAAGTCAGAGCCTCCTCACCAGTGCAGTTTAATGCTTTGCCCAGAACAAAAACTATTAGACCGTCACATTATGTCACTACCTATTTGGTTTTTACCATTTATTTTGGGAGCAGCATCAACAACCCTTTATTTTTCAGTTTATTTGACATTTGTGGGAGGAAGAGAGAAAATTGTCTTTAACCAAGAGACCTTGTCTGAATGCTTATAACTGAGTAAACCCAAGCACCCAAAGACCTGGTAGTAGTGATAGATTAAGTCTACCTGTCAAACTAAAAAAAACTCAGAACTCAAAAAGCTAGAACAAACAGTAAGGCATAACCTTTGATGCTCTGACAATTATACTGATCTGCTATTCTTAAGTGACTTAGTAAAATATATGTGAACATGTTTTCTTTTTCAAAATTTAACTTTTTTCTGAGATCATGCAACTGAAAAATAAATGTAGAAATATGTATCCAATAATATGATGCTTTTTCCCCCTTTATATGTAGGTTATAGCCAAGTCACCCATATAGTTAAGCAGGTGATACACAAAAGAGTCATACATAATGACTGGCGTAGCAACACTGTAGTCAATTGCTACAAAGGTAAAGGTGACGCCTTAGAAATAATTACAGAGGTATCAAACTGTTGGATCAGGTGATGAAAGTTATGGAGAGGGTCATAGAGGGAGAGAGTTAGTTTAGATGAGATGCAGTTTGGGTTTGTGCCAGGAAGAAACACCATTGATGCTATATTTCTGGTAAGACAGCTGCAGGAGAAATACCTAGCCAAAGATAAACATCTGTACTTGGCTTTTGTTGACAAGGAGAAAGCCTTTAACAGGGTCCCCCAATCCCTAATCTGGTGGTTAATGCAGAAACTAGGGATAGATGAGTGGTTGGTGAGAGCTATACGAGCCATGTATAGGGATGCTGTCAGTAAGGTGAGGGTTGCCAACGAATATAGCAAAGAATTCGGGGTAGAAGTAGGGGTTCACCAAGGATCTGTCTTCAGCCCCCTCCTATTCATCATAGTCCTCCAAGCAATAACAGAGGAATTCAAGACAGACTGCCCCTGGGAGCTCCTTTATGTTGATGACCTTGCTCTAATAGCTAAGTTACTACCAAAACTAGAGAAGAAGTTTCAGGTGTGGAAGCAAGGTCTAAAATCGAAGGGTCTTAGAGTTAACCTAGCAAAAACCAAAGTCCTAATAAGTAGGAAGGCAAGCAAACCACAAATCCTTTCAGGTAGATGGCCTGCTCGATCTGTAGAAAAGGTGTAGGTAGAAACTCTATAAGATGTACTCGGTGTAAGCTATGGACACATTAAGAGGTGCAGCAATATCAAAGGAAAGTTAACTGAGAAAATAATTTTTGTGTGGGAGAGGCACAGGTGCAATAAACACCGAAGATGTACAGATTCCATCACATGCCAGGGAGGAAAGCTAGTAGTTGACAGCTTCTGTTACCTAGGTGACCAAGTCAGTAGCAGGGGTGGATGCTCTAGAAGTGTAGCTGCCAGAATAAGAATAGGCTGGACAAAGTTCAGGGAGCCCCTGCCTCTACTGGTAACAAAGGGCCTCTTACTCAGAGTGAAAGGTAGACTGTATGATACCTGTGTGCTAACAGCCATGCTACATGGCAGTGAAACATGGGCTGTTACTACGAGGACATGCATAGGCTTGAATGATATGAAGCTAGTATGCTCTGCAGGTTTTGTAATGTCAGTGTACAAACACAACAGAATGTAAGCACCCGAGAGAAGAGTTGGACATAAAAAGCATTGGATGTGGTGTGCAAGAGAGATGACTGCACAGGTATGGTCATGTGTTGTGTATGGAAGAGGACAGCTTTGTGAAAAAGTGTCACACTAGCGGTAGAGGGGAACTTGTGGAAGAGGTAGACCCCGGAAGACCTGGGATGAGGTGGTGAAGCACAACCTTTGAACATTGGGCCACACCAAGGTGTTAACAAGTGACCAAGACCTTTGGAGATATGCTGTGCTTGAGAAGACCTGGCAAGCCAAGTGAGATCATAGTTGTGGCTGGTGCCAGTATCGCATAACTGGCCCACTTAAAAGCACCTCCAATTGTCAGGTGAAGACTTGTGAAGACCTGCTGAACCGAGTGAATAATTTTTTGCTTCAAAACCAGGCATGGCTGTGTGGTAAGAATTTTGTTTCCCAATCACATGGATCCAGGTTCAATCCCACTGTCTTCTACTTTGGGCTGTAGTAGTTGAAACAAGTAAAAGATAAAAGAAAATCGTATGCTCAAAGGATCAACAATTTGCCAAACAGATGGGATTGTGTTATCAATGAAGGAAAATATTACCTTGATTAAATATATCAATTAAGACCGAGGAAGCATTTATTTCTTCCAATCTTGAAATACAATGGGACTTTCTTTCCAACTTAAGATATTCCTAAACAAAAGACCAGATAGTCATGACAGGAATACTTTTGATTCTAAGACTACTTCATCAGAGTGGGCCTGGGGGGGGGGGGGCTAAACGACAACATGTGATACCTATTTAAATCTTCTTTGACTAAACTAGTGAGTGTTGAGTACAGATCATAAATGAACAACCTTTTAATCTTTGCTCCAATTTCCTATCAATTGATATAGCCATGGTGAAATAAGTCATGACAAGGAAACAGGGCATGTAGAAGACATAAGAAATACATTTAGAACAAGTCATAAAAAAAACCTGTGTTGGAGTAGTCTAAAACAATACTTCTTCAGATAAAACATTAGATTTGGGACAACATACTAATATTGCTGTGGCAACTATTTCAGACCTTGAGTTCTATGTACAGCTAGAAGTGGATGGTTGTAATATTTACCAGTGAAGGGGAAGGTGACCTGTTTGTTATGCATGATACCTTATTTGCCAGTCATTTCACAGTAATTAGGAGATAATGAAACACAAGTTTTCAAAATAACTTTATAGTAAGCTTCATTATTTTTTTTTATCTCAGTAACAATATAAAAAGTGCCATCATCATCATCATCATCATCATCACTTTGGGCAAGTGTCTTCTAATATATATTTCTTTACTACCCACAAGGGGCTAAACACAGAGGGGACAAACAAGGACAGACAAAGGGATTAAGTCGATTACATCGACCCCAGTGCGTAACTGGTACTTAATTTATCGACCCCGAAAGGATGAAAGGCAAAGTCAACCTCGGCGGAATTTGAACTCGGAACGTAACGACAGACGAAATACGGCTACGCAGGTCGCCCGGCGCGCTAACGTTTCTGCCAGCTCGCCACCTTGTGTCTTCTAATATAGCCTTGGGTCAACCAAAGCCGTGTGAATGGATTTGGTAGAAACTGAAACTGAAACTGAAAGCAGCCTGTTGTATATGTGTGTGCGTGATTTGGTTTGAGATTATTTTATAATTTTGAAATATTTAGTTTCAGTTTACTACTTTCCAAACTTGGATACTGTCACAGTCAATTTTCATCTTTCTATAGATCATAAAAAAAGTATTAGTCATATACAAGGGTTAATTTAATTAACTACCTTCATCTGCACTAGTGTGGAAAACCATTATTATAGTAATAATGAACATGTATAATATCTAGATATGTTTTTTTTTTCAACTTTGTTGGCGTTAGGAAGGGCATCCTGGCGTTAGGAAGGGCATCCTGGTGGCGTTAGGAAGGGCATCCAGCTGTAGAAACACTGCCAGATCTGACTGGCCTGGTGCAGCCTTCGGGCTTCCCAGACCCCAGTTGAACTGTCTAACCCATGCTAGCATGGAAAGCGGACGTTAAACGATGATGATGATGATGATAAATAAGAAAAAGATCACAACCAGTGGATTCTAAAATGAGGTAAGTTATAATCTGATAAATCTATACATACTTGCAGTCCTAATTGCCTTTCAGCAACAAACTCTCGTTCCATATTTCCAAACATCTTTTTAGGTGGTATAGCTAGTTCAATATTGGACATGTGTAACTCTGCATCCAAAGCCACAAAATCACTGTACCGTTTTTTAATGGTCCAGTTGTTTTCAACGACAGCACCCCTTTGCACTCGAACAATGTATTCCTGAAAATAAAGCAAACTAAAGTTATAGCAAAAATAAACAAGCAAATATTTATTCAATGAATAGATTACTCTTTTACTTGTTTCAGTCATTTGACTGCAGCCATGCTGGAGCACCGCCTTTAGTCGAGCAAATCGGCCCCGGGATTTATTCTTTGTAAGCCCAGTACTTATTCTATCGGTCTCTTTTGCCGAACCACTAAGTGACGGGGACGTAAACACACCAGCATCGGTTGTCAAGCAATGCTAGGGGGACAAACACAGACACACAAACATATACACACACATACATATACATATACACGACAGGCTTCTTTCAGTTTCCGTCTACCAAATTCACTCACAAGGCATTGGTCGGCCCGGGGCTATAGTACAAGACATTTGCCCAAGATGCCACGCAGTGGGACTGAACCCGGAACGATGTGGTTGGTAAGCAAGCTACTTACCACACAGCCACTCCTGTTGAATGAAAGAGATATACCACATTGCATCAATGGCTATTTGTTTAAAATTTATCCTCCAATGGATTAAATGTAAAGTCAAACACATATAAGATTTTAAATTGGAATTAAAAGGCACAAACCAAAACTAATGTAATGTATTTAGTACAACACTTAAGTGTCTAAACCAATCCTACTTCTCTCAAATGTGTATAAACTGAAAAATATCAAACATAAAAGAAATTCCAGAAGTTAACCCATATAAATCTGTCATTATCAGTTATCGTTTATTGTTCTGTTGTGTCTGTGGTGGAGGTGAGATTGAACTCTACAACCTATTGGATTGCACAACCCATGCCAGCATGGAAAGCAGATGTTAAACAATGATGATGATGATGACATACCACCAAAACTTGTCAAAATTCATCTTTCTCAAACTATATTCAAAGAGAGTAGAATCCAACATTTTGAGCTTTACTTGTTATTTTAAGTAGATAATAATTATGGTATCAACTTACATCTGAAGTACAAATGACTATTGCAAGATAAAAATGTCTTCATCATGACTGGTAAAAGGAACTGTTCTTATCAACCATAGATATCTGACAATCATCCAATGATATAGTCTTACATCCAATTAACTCAATTAGTTTTGGTTCTTTTATAAGTCTATAAATTGGAAATATGTGTCAGTAGTTGGAGCAAATGCTATTTCTATTTTACTATTTCTAATACCATCAGTCATAGTTGATATGATACAGGATGCAAGAATAGAGCCTCTGCATGGTCATTAAACTTGCTACATATAGTAGCCACATTTCCTAAAAATCACTACCATCTTAGAAAAATGGAAGAATATTTTGGACAATGTATTTCTAAATACCCAAAAAGATGGGTTGTAATGGTAGGAATATTTATGATCATAATACAACTCAATCAAAGCTGATCTGGGGCTAAGCAACTATATAAACATGGGACATGTTTGCAACAAGGAGACAAACGTATTCTTATAACTTAAAGAAGTTCCCTATGAGGAAGAGAAATCTAACATTTTAGACAGAACCCTATACCAGAAAATTCTACTTGTAACAAAAATTTCCAAATTTTCCTCATAGCAAAATAATATATTTTATTTTACAAACCTTTTCTACTTAGTATTTGGAAAATAGTTTCCTGGTATTCCGATGTTTCATTTTCTTGTCTCTAGTGATTCAAAGATTTAATCTCAACAATAAAACTGATATTGATAGACTTCCATTCCCTTTTTATCTGCTGTCATTAAGTATTTCCAGTTTACTGGAAGTTGTCCCACTTTTCATGGAACTGGGTGCTCTCACTAGTGCAGGTGACACTAAAAAGCACCCAACACACTCAAGATATTAGTTGGTTAGGAAGGCATCCAGCTGTAGAAGCCAACCATTCCAAAACAGACACTGGGGCTTAGCACAATCCTCTGACTTCTTTTGCATCCCGTCAAACTGTCCAACTCATGTAAATATGGAATATGGATGCTAAATGATAATGATGACTCCTGCAACCAACCTAACCACATGTCATCTCTCTCTTAGTCATCTGTTTACTGTATCATTGCTATTTTGCACTGTCAGTTATCTCCTACTCTCTCCTACCTCCTCCAACTCACTGGCTGTCCCTCAAGCCACACTTTATCCACCATTCACTACATCCACCTTTCAACCCTACCCAATCTTTACGGTTGTTGCTCAATTCCCCTTCCCAATTCCTCATCTCTCGCTCCCCCTAAACTCTTGTAAGTTCTACCCACATTCCTGGTTTCTCTGCTTCTTCATACCTTGTGGGTCCACCAAGATACCTATTTTTATCTGTTTGCAGATCCACCCAATCACTTCCATCTTTTCATCTAAAATGTGAGCAATCGTATAGCTCCTCAACAACAAGAATTCTTGCTAGAAATCTCATTCTTTAATCCCTCTTCTCCAATCATAAACCCTTCCCCCTCAGGGTTCATAGTTTTGCAAGCAATGTGGCAATCCCACTAGTGCTGGTGGCATGTAAAAAGCACCCAATACATGCTGTAAAGTGGTTGGCATTCAAAAGGGCATCTGGCTGTAGAAACCATGCCAAAACAGACAAGGGAGCACAATCCAGTTCTTGGACATCATAACCTATCATACCATCCAACTTATATCAGCACAAAACATGTACATTAATGGCTTATACAATTTACACATACATATGCAAGCATTCATGCACATGCAGATACACACGCATGCACACACACACACACATGCATTACATCTCATCCTGGGCTGGTATACAGAAGTGAAATTATTGATTTAAAAAAATGTATTAAATTTCCTGGCCTTCTACAAAAACAACCTTGTAAGTTTTTGAAAAAGTTTAGAATATCTGTAGAGATAACCTTAACAAAGAATTATGAACAGAATTTGTGATCCGATGAAGGTCCGAAATATTTCCCAAATTTTTTTATTTGAAATTTTTGCTTACCCTTCTGTCTACCATTTCTACTACTGCATTCCCTCTCCCTCTTTGATTTACATAAATCACTCACTTTTCCATTACTATCTCAATTATCCACCACCTGTGGTCCCACAATTAGCTAATATTACCTCTCCACTCTCTATACTGCTGGCTGTCAATTTCCTTTCCTTCCCCAAACTTTTTACCAGTAACCATTCCTGCAGTCACCTGCCATTTACTCTATCCTGTTCCTATCTATCTCTTTACTCAGTCCTGTTACCACTCATTACTCTTGCAGAACTAGCTCTTCCATTTCTCTTCCCAGATTCACCAATTCCCTCTTTCTCTCTCTCTCTCACTCAATTCCAGCTTCAGCATTCACTCCCACTTCTAACAGTAATGGTCATATTATGCCGAATGAATGGAGTAAACATAGAACAGTGAGGATTCTGAACCCTCAAACACTGGTGTCACAATAAAATGTATCCAGTGCATTTTGTGAAGTGGTGGATGAATGGACAAGATATCATACTGTTGAGAGGACCCTTCATCTCATCTTGACAAGGACCTATCAACTTCTCCAGTGCTGTTACTATAGAAAAACTGCACCCGCTACACTCCAAATGGTTGATGGATGTGCAGAAACGTTGTACAATTTGAGAGGACCTCTTAATCTTGTCAAGTGAAGGATATAATCATTTCCCTACTACTGGAACTGTGAAAATTTTCACCCAGTATACTCTGTAAAATGGTTCACATTAGAAACTATGACAAATAAAAACAGAAACAAAGGAGTGGTTTCCTGGTCACACCTAGAATATCAGTAATCCAAATGTCATCTGACTTGTCTAACCCACCCATGCTAGCATAGAAAGATGTACATTAATTATGATGGTATGTTGTGGAGGAGTGATCAAGGATCCTGAAGTGACTCATGTGCCCTCATCATTTGCAACATCAATTTCAAGAAACTGGCCAGCTACCTAATCGCCTACTAATCAAGTTGATGCAGAAGCGAGACAGACTTCATTCTTACCATAAAAAAAAGACAGTTGTGAATGATAAGTCTATACCTAGTGAAGACTGTATTCACTATCAAATTAAACTAGTGGTTAGTGACTTCAGTGTAAGAACTAGATTGGTGCAGAGACAGAAGAAAATCTAGAGAAAAAGAACATGGACAATGGAAAAATAAAGAGCCAGCAGTAAGTTTAGAGACATGTTAATCAATGCATATATATGACAAGATAGCGGAGATAGAAAATACTGATGTAGTGGACAACTGGGAGTTTCTAAGGAGGGTGGCCAGCCAAATCTGTGGCTATAGCAAGGTCTCAGCCAAAAGGAAGGTATCTATCATATTCCCAGCCTGTCTCAACAATGCAGAACACGACAAGTTATGAAGGACTGGTTAAAAGGGAACATCAAAAAGCAATAACAAGTTATCAGAAACTTGGCATTAAGTATATATAGCAAAAAGAGAAGCCCGAAGGGAACTAGAGATGTTATTGGAGAGAAATGTGTAAAGAATGGTGACACCACTCTTGCCGTAACAGATTATTTAAAGGAAGATGTATGGAAGTGCTATTATGTGAGATTGTAATGAAGAGAACGCACGGGAGAAAAAGGTTTACCCTAAGAAGACCTAACAAAGGGATCAACAATATGGTGGATAAAGAGATTAGAGATAAAATCTGAGAAGGCACTTGGCCCATCAGGATGTTTAAAATATCTGGTTACCCACATAGTAAATCAGGAATTACAGGAGGGTGTTATACCCAATGATGGCACACCACCATCATTGTTAATTACAAGAACAAATATGAGATACTGAAGAGAAGAAACGACAATGATATCAAACTTTTGGGCCAGATTATGAAGGTTACAGAAAAAGCTACAACATAATTGAGAAGGAAGAGAATTCACATAGATGTAATACAGTTTATTTTTGTGACATAAAGAAGTACTACTGATGCCATCTTCATAGTAAGACAATTGCATTTGTTGACCTAGAGCAGGTGTTGGCTACCTATGGCACACGGACCAATTTACAATAGCACGCACACCTCTTGGCAAATTTTTGTTTATAACTATATTTCAGGAGGTGACATCATAATAATTAAATCATATTGTTACATGTCTTTTTTATGCTCCATTTATTCTAACTCTATCTGATGTTAGCTGTATTTGGTAGTATTATATTTCCTTAAAAATATATAATACTACTGAACACAAATAATTTTGACAATACAAAATTATGTTAACATAATTAACTTTTTGTTTGTAAGCTGGTGCTGAAAACATTTATATGTACTTTATTACTTAAGCCAGGAGCTAGAGCTACAAATGACTGTTTTTTAAAAAATTTGTTGTATATTTTAGCAGTGCAGATCATATGTTAAAATTAGTTAACCACCTCACAGCGGCCAGTCTAAATAAAGACACTCTTAAAAATGGGCTCCTACTTAGTGGGTCATCTATAAGTAAACTCTTTTAAAATTATTATCTCATTTTGAGGCCAGTGTTATATTAAATGGAAAGAAAAAAACGATAGTGAGAAGGGTTTTCAAAGACAAACAAACATGAAAAGTCAAAAATTATACTTATTTTCTTTGGCTTCAATTTCTCCTTAGTGAGTCAAGTTTGATTTTTTGAGTCCATTTCTGTTTTTTCTGTTTATTTTTACCATTTATTTTAATCTAATTATTTTTATCATTACGAAAATTTATTCACTGGATTAATTACATTTTTTTGTTTAAAAAATATTTTTTACTATTTATTTTATTCTAATTATTTAAATTTTTGTTAGTAGAATCTGGTTTAAGGGTTTATACACTTGTTAATATTAATTATCAATATCTAGTGCCCCAAAATGAATAAGAAAAGACAAAATTTTGATGTTTGTGCATTTCAAGATTTCTGGCAAACTGAGTATGGATTTGTACAACAAAATGATTGTGCTGTGTGTGCATTCTGCTGTGAATTTGTCATATGTCATACATCAAGTGTACAAAGACACTATCAAACTAGATACCAGACTACATTTAAAATTTAAAAACTCTGATGAGAAAAGTGAAGCCATAAAAAGAAACTGTTACAAAAAAAGCACTTCTGTTTTTGTTCAAATGCTTGGAACCAAAAGTAAAGGAAACGAATGTAGTTACATAATTGTTCAATGTATAGCTGAGAAAGGTAAACATTTTACAGATGGAGAATTTATCAAAAATGCTTTTTTAAGTGCTAAAATTTTGTTTAGTGATTTACAAAATGCTGAAACAATACTATCTCGAATTCAAGAAATATCAGCTTCTGCAAGATCAACTGAGGGACGTATAACTGATATAGCTGAAAACATAACACTAAAACAAAAAATTGGATTACAAAAAGCTGCTGCCTAGCAATTGTTGCAAGATACTGTGACAATGATTGTATTTATGAAGAATTATGTTGTTTGATTCCTCTTACCAATACAACTACAGGACAGGACATTCTGACTGCATTTGTAAATCATCATCATCATCATCATCATCGTTTAACGTCCATTTTCCATGCTAGCATGGGTTGGACGGTTCAACTGAGGTCTGGGAAGCCCGAAGGCTGCACCAGGCCAGTCATATCTGGCGGTGTTTCTACAGCTGGATGCCCTTCCTAACGCCAACCACTCTGTGAGTGTAGTGGGTGCTTTTTATGTGCCACTGACACAGGTGCCAGACGAGGCTGGCGAACAGCCACGCTTGGATGGTGCTTTTTACGTGCCACCGACACAGGTGCCAGACGAGGCTGGTGAACAGCCACGCTCAGATGGTGCTTTTTACGTGCCACCGGCACGGAGGCCAGGTGAGGCTGGCACAGCCACAATCGGATGGTGTTTGTTACATGCCACCAGCACGGAGGCCAGTCGATATGGTGCTGGCAACGGCCACGTTCGGATGGTTCTCTTACATGCCACCGGCACTGGTACCACAACTACAAATTCCATTGATGTTGATCGATTTCGATTTTGATTTGATTTTTTGATTTTCACTTGCCTCAACAGGTCTTCACAAGTAGAGTTATGTGTCCCAAGAAGGAAGGTATGCACAGGTGGACTGACTACGTCCCAGGTAGGGGCCACGGGTTATAGCCTCACTTGTCCTGCCGGGTCTTCTCACGCACAGCATACTTCCAAAGGTCTCGGTCTCTGGTCATTTCCCCGGTGAGACCTAAAGAGCGAAGGTCGTGCTTCACCACCTCATCCCAGGTTTTCCTGGGTCTACCTCTCCCACAGGTTCTCTCAACCGCTAGGGTGTGGCAATTTTTCACACAACTATCTTCATCCATTCTTACCATGTGTCCATACCAGCGTAGACGTCTCTCTTGCACACCACATCTGATGCTTCTGAGGTCCAACTTTTCTCTCAAGGCACTTACACTCTGTCAGGTATGAACACTGACATTACACATCCATCGGAGCATACTGGCTTCATTTCTTGCAAGCTTACGCATATCCTCAGCAGTCACGGCCCATGTCTCACTGCCATGTAGCATGGCTGTTCGTACACATGCGTCATACAGTCTGCCTTTTACTCAGAGCAAGAGGCCTTTTGTCACCAGCAGAGGTAAGAGCTCTCTGAACTTTGCCCAGGCTATTCTTACTCTAGCAGTTACACTTTCGGCACACCCGCCCTTGCTACTGACTTGATCACCTAGGTAAAGGAAACTATCAACTATTTCTAGTTTTTCTCCCTGGAATGTGGCGGAAGATGGTCTCTGCACATTTTCAGTGTTTATTGCACCAGAGCATCTGCCACATACAAAAACTATCTTCCTAGTTAGCCTTCCTTTGACATTGCTGCACCTCTTATGTGTCCATAGCTTACACTTGGTGCATCTTATAGAATTCCTACCTATGCCTTTTCTACAGATCGAGCAGGGCCATCTACCTGAAGGTGTTTGAGATTTGTCTACCTTTCTACTTATTAGGACTTCAAAAATCAAGCCATTAATATAAATATTTTGTATTACTACCAATGGTGCACGTGCAATGGTTTGAAAGAAAAAGGGATTTGTTAAGCTTCTTGAAAATCATATTGGATGCAATGTAATGAGTTTTAATTGCATAATACATTAGGAAAATTTAGTTGCAAAAATTTCATCACAAAGCTTGAGTTCTGTCAAGGAGGCTGTTGTTAAAATAGTTAACTTCATAGTTTCTCGCTCTTCACTGATTCAGAGACAATTTAAGTCCCTTCTACAAGAATTGGACAACGAATATGCAGACCTCCCACTACACAGTAAATTCCGTTAGCTTAGTTGGGGTAATGTTTTGGACAGACTTGTATCATGCTTTGTTAAAATTAGATATTTTTTGGCAACACTTACAAATATTTTGCAAATGTAAAAGCTTATTCAAATCAATTTAATGTTAATAAAAATGAACTTCAAAAATATATTGCAATGTTGAAAGAAGAATTTTCCAAGTGAGGTAATGACTTTGAAATCTAACTGGATTGATTTGAAAATGAACCTATTTGATCTATAACTTTTTGAGTGGATGCACATCAATAGCTTTGAAATGGAAATGATAGAATTAACAACTTCAGAATTGTGGAAAACAAACTTTGTGGAATTACAAAAAACTCTTGGAAGAAGCTGCTTGGAGAAGTCTGTTGTCATCTTCAATTGCTGGATGTTGTCTGAAAGATTTAATTCTTTGAAGAAAATCTCATATGCTCTGCTTTCAGCCTTTGGCTCAACATATACATATGAACAAATTTTTTCACATATAAAATCTGTTTTGAGTCCACAAAGAAGTTGTCTGACAATTCAACATTCAGAAGCTTGTGTGAAGCTAAAAGTCATAAATTATGCACCTGATATTGAGAAATTAAGCAAAAATGTACAAGGACATGGTTCTCATTAATTTATAGAAATTTAATGTAACTGTTGTTTCTAACTTGTTTATAAATTAATTTTTTAAATAACATTATATTTGTTTCCCTGCAATTTGAATTATTAAAGGATTAATAAAATGTATTTCTGTTATGGCAAGTTTCAAAAGCATAAACTCTACTAATAAAAGTAGTAATATGATGTTGGCCCGTGCAATGCTTTTGGAAGCTAGAGAATGCTTTTGATAGAGCCTGTGCTTTGTGAGTGGATGAATGGCTTGTGATAAAGAGCTGTATTAGCCATGTACAGATGTGCAGTCAGGTGAAAGCAGTAAGCAGAATGATGAACTGAGTGAGAAGATGGGAGATGTATACCAGGCCTCAGTCTGTGCCTCCTTCAGTTCATTATAGTCCTGCAAGCCACAATAGAACAGTTTAAGCCCAGCAGCCCAGGGAACTCCTTTATGCAAAGACCTAGTTTTTACAGCTGAATCTGTGATAGAGTTAAATACACAGAAACAAAACCTGAAATCAAGAGGACTCAAAGTGCAATTTGAAACGCCTAAAGTATTAGTAAATAGAAAAGATAGGACTCTATTGCAATCAGGAGAATGACTTTGCCCTGCGTGAAAAAAAGTAGTAGGTAAGAATTCTATACAATTTGTCCAGTGTTAAGCATAAAAGGTGTAGTGGAATCACAGGTTGGCTAACAGAAAAGAAAAAAATTCATATGCAACAGGTGCACATGGGTAGTAAGTACTGAGAGTAGACAGAAAATAGATTTTTCCCTGTACCCAGATTGCTCCTGAGAAGTAGTTAATAGCTCTTGTTACCTAGAAGACCTAAATAACAGTGGAGAAAGGTATTCTGGATGTATAGTAGTCAGAGTAAGAATTAGCAGGAAAAAGGTCAGGATATGTAAAGAATGCAAGATGCAACAACAAGCATGCTCTAAATAAATTCTTCCTTATCATCTTTGTTCCCACCTACCTCATATGAGGATTGGTCTTCTTGGTAATCAGTGGCATCAATAGGAAGTAATTAGTAGAAAACTGAAATCCTCAGATATGAGAAAACAGCTACTGCCAACACTATATAAAATCACCTACACACACACTCATTCACATTATAATTTACATATAGAGATATATTCACTTGTGTGTGTGTGTATAAACAGACATCAACATCGACAATTTGTATATAATCACCATTCTACATCTGCTTCCTATGTTGACATGAGCTGGACAAGTTATCCCAGTTTGAGTCAGTTTTTATTCAGAACTTTCCTAAACAGGTTGGAGGAAAACATCTCACATAGACATTCCATTTTTGGCATGGTTTCTACAGCTGGCTGCTTTTCTAGCACCATTCAACTTTTGGACTATATTGGGTGTACTAGAAGCTGTCGTGTCCTTGGCAAGATTAAGGGTTTTCTTAATTTTACATTGTTTCCTCATGCTCACCAATCACTTTACAGAATATATCAGTTGCATGGTACCAACACTTGTGGAACTGCTTGTAAATCCCACATGTAAGGAGTCCTCATTACCTTGTTTCTCTTTATTCAAGAGGTGACTGAGTGAGTTGATAAGAAAAAGAGTAGTGAACCAGAGTGAGAGTCAAGAAAAACAAGTGAACGGTGAAAACAGAGTAATTGAGGTGAGACAGCAGTAAAGAAAGAAGAAATGGAAGAGAGACAGTGATTGCAGTTACATGCTTGCTGGAAGAGTGAGAGTTAATGATGTATAGTAATGGAGACAGGTGAGGATGAAAATGACGGCAGAGAGGGAGTGATGGCAAGGTGTTCAGAAGGGTGAGGATTAGTATATGAGTACATCCAATGCAATCCCATGTTACACAGACATCTGAAGGGAGAGAGAGATTGAGTAATAAGGAAGGTGGAGGTGGGTGTTGAAGATGGAAAATCCAATGCTATCCTTTGATATATGTGTGGGAAAGTACAATGAATAGGATAGAGTGTGATAGAGAGGTGGGAGGGTATTGAAGAGGTGGGGGAGTGTGACAGCAGCTGAAGACTTTTCAGGAACATAATGTTTGTGAGAGATCATATGTAGATATATTATACAACTCAACCTCTATCACTAATACAGTAAGTTGGTCTACCTAAATCTCAACCAAGCCCCAAGTAGTAGTGACTCTACAGATAGTTAAAGGGAACAGCCAACTGCTGCTGAAATCCTAAGTAGAGATTTGGACCTTTCCTTTTTCTATGTTTCTGACGAAGAGCTCCACTTGAAACGTTAAATCCTCCTTTCTTTCCTTTCCTGAGCGTCCAATAACACTATACTTGTTCCACATCCTCGCATTGTTGTGTTTTCTCTTTGTTCATGTTTGGATTAACTATATATATATATATGGTTATCTAAAATCCATGAGTCAACAAAAACAAGCATTCATATATTAATTAATAGAGTGGATATATTATTAATAGATACAATAAGGCATCGAGCTGGAAGAATTGTTAGCATGCTGGGCATTACAGAGTAACTAATGGGGTGCTCCAATGTTTATATTCGTAGTGCAGTTAGCCAGTATGCTAGGGAAAGGTCTGTGCTAATGGGGTCAAGCCAGATAGAGAAAGCTCTTTAGTATGATCGTTTTCTCAATCAAGCAGAGCCTGCATCTCCTACTGCTGTTAAAGTAAGGTTTACACTTTTCCAATAACCTCTACTAGATATCATAATGTGAAGCATTTTTCTTCAATGTCTTTATGTGGTTTACTATAGATGTAACATTTATCTCTCTAAGATATTAAAAAGGAGTGGGGGTTGTTGAATCTGGTCCTGAAAGACCAATCACATCCACATATTTTCACACATCCATCACTTCATTGGGCTCCTTTGATGCCTCTTCCAACTCATACACAATGATTTCGGTATTGCAATGGTAGTTAAGTGGACATATGGACATTACATCTGTTTCAGGTTTGGACCTACCTGGTAATATTCTTTTTATGCTAGGAGCATAGCTAAAAGATGCAGTCAAGATGAGTCTGTTAAATATTTTCCTGTATCTGTGTTTAGGGGCAGTGTTTATTAATTAAACCCAGGAAGATTCAGCCTACACAAGACTTTAAGTTCATAGAAAATAGAAGTGTAAACCATGAAGTGGCATTTTCTCTTATTGGGTTTAGGAACAGGCATATACCTAATCTTATTCTTAAAACTAGTATAGAGCTGAAGCATGAAAAATATCCCTACTCAAAGATAGGTTGGAAATTTTCCTGTTAATTATGGCAAACCCACAGACCAGATGTGACACTTTCAGATCTCCTGTGACAAAGACCCCACACCATATTATTCTTTTCGGCATTTTCTGAAGATTGCCAGAGTTATCTCAACTCTCAGTATGAAACCAATTGGTAAAGTAGCTGACATGAGAATTTTGTAATTTAATAATAATGATATCAAATTTTGACAGAAGACCAGCAAGTTCAGAGAAAGGAATGAGTTGATTACATCGACCCCAGTGCTGAATCAATACTTATTTTATCAACCAAGAAAAGACGAAAGGCAAAGTTCATCTCAGAGGAATTTGAACTCATAATGTAAAGACAGATAAAATGCTGCTAAGCATTTTATCTGGCATGTTAACAATTCTGCCAGCTCGTTGCCTTAATAATAATAATAATAATGATGATAATAATAATAATAAAATGATAATAAATGCCCCGATGCAGTACCAGGCACTGGCTCTCATGGCTTCCGATCTTAACTGATTGGAAGTGTTATCATGTACATCATTGTTTTGTCTTAGTATAAAAGATGGGCTATAGCAAATATTCTGCTCAATACCACAGATTTGCTTGTCAGTTGATTGACCTTAACCAGTTGAGCATGTCCCTTAGTGGCTGACAATATGTGCATCTCTGATCATGAGCAGTAGTAGTTGGGGAGCATCATAGCCATGTGTTGAGAGGGATTCTTTAGGGTTTGAATAATTCATCTCTGGTTGTTTCATTCAACATCCTTAAACAACCCTTATTCAGGTACCTTTTGAGCAGGATGGGTTACTCAACCAGAAAATTCTAACTGGGCCCCACCTGCAAGGTAATGTGCTGTTTACCTTGATATGAGATCACCATGTCGCACACATATGGTTGTGATGCATGTGCCTTGTGTACCCTTATCAGAAGAGTAGTCATGATGGGTATACTGGGCTTCGTATATTTTACCCCAGTGTCACTTTGATGGCATGCACTGCTCTCTCACTCAATAATAATAATAATAAACCTGAAATGTGGAGTGAAGGGGACTAGTCGATTACATTGACTCCAGTGTTTCCCGGTACTTAGTTTTTCGAGCCCGAAAAGATGAAAGGCAAAGTCGATCTTAGTAGAATCTGAACTCAGATATTGAAGATGAACGAAATGTCGCTAAGAATTCTAACCGGCGTGCTAACGATTCTGCCAGTTCGCCACCTTAATAATAATAGGCACAAGGACTGAAATTTTGAGGGAGGGGGCTAGTTGATTACATCAACCCCAGTACTTGACTGGTACTTACGTGCATACGTATTTATGCATGGACATATCTACACACGTGCTCCCCTTGACTTTGTTTCCTCATAATTTCCGGAAAAAAAGTGTATTTTTTTATTTTCCAAATACGCTTCAGGTGGAGTAGATTCCGATTATATCAGAATTTACACAAACACACAACACTATATCTACTACATAAATCTTGTATTTGTAGAAAAATTTCATTTTAAAAAAATACCCATTTTTCAGAAAGTTATAAGAAACAAACCGACACATGAATTTTCCAAAACAACTCTTCCGCTTCCTGAGAAAAAAATATTTCAAAACAAATTCCGATATAATCAGAATCTACACCATATGAAGCGTATTTTTATAAGATTTCATTAAAAAATAGCTAAATTTTTAAAATATTCGTTGTTCGTAAAATTATGAGGAAACAAAATCGGGGTGGAGCACATGTGTAAAACTGTTAATCTAGTCCTCATTACTTTTATAAACACTGGAAAGTTCGAAATTTTTCAAAACAAATAGTAACAATTTTTCAAAACAGATAGTAAAATGGGGTTTTGCAGACGTGCTGAAGTAATATTCAATAAAATTAAGCACAATCTATATGTATGTGGTATTATTGGTTATGGCTCAGTTAGAATTTACATTGGCGTTAGGGATGAAGGAAAAGGATGGTCACGGTTGGAAAGTTGAATGTGTCGAAATTTCATTGGCCATAACGCAAAAGCAAAATGAATGAATGAACGTATTCACAAACATTTCTTTCACACCACAAAATCCGGAATATCGGATTTTTTTCTCTCGTACAATCGTAATCTTTCGCTTTTAAAATTAAAAATGATTTACGAAAACTGACAAAAAAGCGAAAAAATATAAAAAATAAAAGAATTATCACAGGATGCGTGATCCGAAACGATGAAAGAAGGAAATTATTAAAATTTCGATTTTTGTCTTTTGCAGAACTACAAGCTACGAAGATTAATACAAAAATCCACGTTACGGTGGGAGTGCTTATCCCAAAATTCCGCCCTTCTTTTCATCGCAATGAATGAAAATCGGAGTATGGGGGAATTAATGAAATTATTTCAATACGACGGGGGGAAAACGGTGAATTAATTTATAACGGGTTTTAAAGTGAAAGCTAAATTCGGAGGAAACATACATGACACGCGTACAACGATTCTGTAGGGATTAATAAAACCACCACTTGAAGTGTCTTACTAAGATAGAAACAATACGATGTTTACTTTTTTAATCGAACATGCTGAACTTTATTGCTAGTACAGTAAACCACAGTTTTACGTTCCCTATCTCCCAAGATTTGCGATATTTAAAGTATTCTTCGAGTCTACAAAGTTACATTCTAGTCGTAAGTGAAAGATTTGAAAGTAAAAGTGGGCGAAAGTTAAAAATACGTATATCCGGTAGTTAGGGTTTTGGGGTTTTGTTACACCGAAAACGGGTGGTGTACATATTCTTTACCTTAAAGGTTTGCATGTAGGTTTCATTCGTTTCCGTATGTAGTGATCTTATTCATTAGTTTCTTTAGCGGGAAAATAACACCATGTTCAGTCAGGTGAATCAAATATTGTCATTAACTATGATCAGGAAAAATTGGCTCGTAACATAAACATGTGAGCTTTAAAGTGAGAACTGTTGACTGATACTATTATTATTTATTAAGAAAAAGATGGATAAAATTAAATTCATACATAAAAGATTTCTTTAAATAAAATACTTATTCAGCTTCGACTCAAAATCTACCCTTGATATATGTATATTTGAACATACGAAGACAAGTCGAATAATTGTGGGCGTTGCTGAGGGTTATACAAGAAAATATTTTTTTTACCATACACCCAGTGGCATTGTGTATATGTATATATATATATATATATATATATGGAATATATAAGCACGAAAATACAGAAGATACCTTAGAAATGCTCTTGCAAACTAGCTTCTTGAAAGGTTTCTAATTAAGGAAGTCGTTGAACCAAGTAAGCTGTCACCTGGATCTGAATGTCCGAATGAATATACACAGAACACACACATTACACATATAAGCAATTCTATGTAAGATGCAGGCTTTATTTTTTTCATAGCCATATACCAAGAGGCAATGAAGAAACTATTCATCTATAAAAACGATAATTTAAAAAGAAAAAAACAACATTATTGTAGGCAATAGGTATGATTTTTTCTTTCGAACAAGAATAAAAAAATAAAGAGGGCATTTTTTTTTTTTTTTTTTTGCACTCTCCTCAAAAGACTTACAATGTGGCTTCCAACATTTTGTGCACTTTCAATGACACATGTCAGAGGAATTGTATCGTCCAAAACTTTACTGCTGTGATTGGTCTCGAACACGGCCATAACACGTCAGTGCTGCGAATGCGAAAAAAAAAACTGCTTTTCTGGCTCGATACTATTTTTATGGTAGATAACACTTTACTCAGACACGAAGTTTTTTTGTTTCAAGCAGTAAGTTTACAATGAAAATAATTAACAATAAAAATATGATCACAATTAATGAAGGAGGTGGGGGGTTAATGAACAATAAATAGCGTTAATGTATATGCCAAGACAATCCAAGCTCTGCTGCAATTGTTGTCGTCATCTTGTTGACACCGGATTCAAAACAAAAACATACAGCAAGCTTGTACTGTACTCGAGATAATGACAACCATCTACACAAAAGACTTTCATCTGAATGACATTGTTTTATTTTATTTTTCACCCTCATTTTTGTTCAATTTCTCTTAATGTAATTTCATTTACTGTTGTGCTGTGCTTTTTTTTTCTTTCTTTCTAAATTTACATTGTTTTGATATTGTTGGTGTATGACAATAATTTTTGTTAAAAAAGAACGGAATAATCTTACAAAATGCTTTAAATATTTCTGCAGCAAAAATACAGTGGAATATAATAATATTCTACTCTTTTACTCTTTTACTTGTTTCAGTCATTTGACTGTGGCCATGCTGGAGCACCGCATTTAGTCGAGCAAATCGAACCCAGGACTTATTCTTTGTAAGCCTACTACTTATTCTATCGGTCTCTTTTGCCGAACAGATAAGTTACGGGGACGTAAGCACACCAGCATCGGTTGTCAAGCGATATTATGGTGGACAAACACAGAAACACACACACACACACACGACGGGCTTCTTTCAGTTTCCGTCTACCAAATCCACTCACGAGGCTTTGGTTGGCCTGTGGCTATTGTAGAAGACATTTGCCCAATGTGCCACACAGTGGGACTGAACTCCGAACCATGTGGTTCATAAGTAAGCTACTTACCACACAGCCACTCCTATGCCTACTGTTACAAATAAAATATAAATTTAACAGAATTTAAAACAGGATTTTAAAACATCGTTTTGCATGAATTACTTTTTGAATATAAAGTTATGACACCAAAATTCTGCTTTTCAAATGTAATGAAAATGTAAACAGGTTTTTAAAAAAAAATCTGTGAAATAAAATAGTTGTTTGTTGGAGTGGAAAATCCCCAAATACCCCACCCTAAACAGCTTGATCAAGTCAATATTTCTCTCTAAGTAAAATTCATATACAGAAATACAAATAAATAATGAAAAAGTATAGAGAATCCTTAAATCCTTAAAAATGTTTCAGCTTGAAAGCTGAAGCCATGTTGGGGCACCACCATTGAATGAGCTACACTAGTATGTGAAACTACCTCTTATACGTGGCACTTGGTCAACAAGGGAGTTCGACACTGCTGCCTGACTCTGAGTAGGATAATCTATATTCATGCCCGTGTTGGTAGAGTAGTCTGAAGTTGATATTTAGTCCCAAGACAATTCTGATCAAGCAGGCTTATGATTTAAAGGTATTCTAGCTGTGACCATCCAGTCTTTTTATCTTTTTCAGACATAATATATCTAGGGTCATATTATCTGCCTGCATCTTTTCTTTAAGAGAGAATCTTTAATCTTTCACTTCCAATCGCTAGATTGTTCTCACACTCAGGCATTGCCTTGAAGGATTTTAGTTGAAAACACATTGACCTCAGCATTGACAATTTTTTTCAGTCGGGTACTTATCCTATCAGTCTCTTTGGCTGAACTGCCAAGTTACAGGGAAATAAACAAACTGACACTGGTTATCAAGCAGTTGGGGATATGTGTAACAAAGAGCAACACACACACACACACACACATACACATGCACATACACACACACACACACACACATCATTGTCATAATTTAACATCTGTCTTCCATGCTGACATGGTTGGATGGTTTGACAGGAGCTGGTAAGTCAGTAGACTGTACTAAGTTCCACTATATTTGAGCATGGGTTTTATGGCTGGATACCCTTCCTAACACCAACCACTTTACAGTGTGGTCTAGGTGTTTTTCATGTGGCATCAATGTCAGTCAGGTCACCAAGTAACTTCCAAGACAACAGCTCCTCATGGGGAGTGGGGATATTGAAGGAGGCTGCTTTGTGCCAGGTGATGAGAGGTTAGTGTATGACAGAGGAACAGAAACAAGTGTTTTGCTGTAGAGGACAAATATACGGTTACCCCAGTTGGGTAAAGAGAAAGCTGGAAAAAGAAAGAGGGAGAGAGAGAAAGAGAGCAAGAGTAAGAGTGAGCAACAACGATGGTGGTGATGTGTTAGCACATATTCTCAAAGTACAAGGATATGAATATAAATGAAATGGTAGAGAGTACATGAGAAGTGAGTTCATAAGTTCATATATACATGTGTATATATACATACTAGCATTATGACCCGTCGTTGCCGGGTTATAGTGCTAGTGCATGTATATATGTGTACATATTACATGTACATCTATATATATATATATACATCTACACATAAAATACAAAACACAAAGTTATATCTAGATATCGCTAGTGATAACGATACTCAAAATATATAACAGACTGGAATTGTAGGCCCGTCTCTTGCAATTTCAATCAATTGTATCTTGTCCTCCCTCTTGTATAGAAGTGTGGCTACAATCCAGCCTACCTCAACTTCTGGGGTGGGGGGATTTTTAATTTTCATCCAGGACGTCCTACGTCCCAGATATAAAAGTAAAAATAAAATATTTCCACTTTGCAAGTTCGAGTCGAGTACTCCCTTGCACGCTCTGTTGACTCAAACCTTGCTTCTATTGTGGCGAATTTACCGCCTCTGATTAGATATCTTTCATAGTCCCACCAAGACACTTTTCGATGGTGCTTTCCTCCAGGTGTGAAAAATCTTCTTTCTTCTCTACATTGTATACTTTATACACAATAGTCTTTTCTTTAATTTAATTTTTTATTATCCATCTGGACTATTCCATTTCTGCATGCTAATCTTATTTTTAATTTATTCCCATTCATGTGAAACCACTTATTCAAGTTAAAGTCATTGATGTAATTTTATACCAATTGCTATTTTTACTTTTGTTATGTTACGATTATTTTATACTTTAGTTTGATTTTAATTATTACTTACTACCTATAATTCAATTGTTATTATTATTTTTATTGTTAAAGTGAAAGTATCTGACATAAAATAGAGATATGTTTTTGTTTCACTTTTAACACGTAATACTAAAATAGTGGAGAAGATATGATATTGCTATGGGCTTGCTTTAGGCAAGAAGTTAAACTTTTTTTTTTGCCCATGAAACTACATGGACCCTAAGTAAGGCATGTGTAAAATTTGAATGAAATTGGTCGTGCAGTTCTCAAGTTTTAGGGAAACACACAGACAGACAGACATACATTCTCAGTTGATGATGATGATGATGATGATGATGGTGGTGGTGGTGGTGGTGTGGTGGTGGTGGTGATGGATGATGGTGATGATGATGATGATGATGATGATGATGATGATGATGATGATGATGATGATGATGATGGAGGAGGAGGAGGAGGAGGAGGAGGAGGAGAAGAAGGAATTAATCAGAGTAAGAGGTTAAGTTTACCATCTAAGTAGATCTTGGTGGTATTTGAACTCAGAACACAAAAGACAAGAATGTCATTTGGTCTGATGCTCTCACATTTTCATCAATCTGCTGCTTTAGACCGATGTGTACTTTTCTTATTGAACACTGAAAGAGTAAAAGCAAAGTTGACCTTGAAGGGATATGAACTTGGAGGACAGAAAGCTGAAACAAATACCATGAAGGTTTGGTTTGTTTGTAGAGCAAGCAATTTATGAAAACTATCAATTTATTCTTTCATAAATCAGTTGGAGAACTGTCACACTGGAATTTTTTAAAATTATTCTTTTATTGTTTCAAACAAACATAAGGACCTATGATTTTGGTTTATTTACTGACATCAAATTTAACTACCAAGTTGATCATAGATGTAAACTAGTCTTATTTCACCTGTTTTTGCCACACCAACTATTGTACTACCTATCTCATGAAGATATGTTTCTGTAAGCATTCAAAAGCTGTATTTTAACTCACTCTGTGTAAACCTCGTCTGCTTGAGCACCACTATACCATTATCATGAATATTATCTTGAGAGACTTCAGAGGTAAACACAGATATGGATTAACCCAAAATGTTTTCCCATTCAAGGCCTTTTATATGCTGATTATACTAAACTATATTTACCTTATCATTCATAATGTTAAAAAAAATGTTACTCTATCTTGTTACACCTATGAGCATGGTCTTCTACCACAATGTCACATCAGTTCTAATACTTTACACCAGTCATAATTTTGGCTATTATTCACCTAACTCTGCTCATCTTTTGAGAATGTTATCTTGTTTTGTGGACAACAGATATATTGTCCTTGCATTTTGGTACTAAATTACTCAATTGAATTCCTGCTCTGTAGAATGTTTTACCCCAAATGTATTTTAAGAATAACTTACATTCTTCAATTGTAATAATTATATGTGTAGGCATAGGAGTGGCTGTGTGGTAAGTAGCTTGGTTACGAACCACATGGTTCTGGGCTGACTCCCACTGCATGGTACCTTGGGCAAGTGTCTTCTACTATAGCTTCAGGCCCACCAAAGCATTGTGAGTGGATTTGGTAGACGGAAACTGAAAGAAGCCCGTCGTATATATGTATATGTGTGTGTGTGTGTGTGTGTATGTTTGTGTGTCTGTGTTTGTCCCCGCAACATCGCTTGACAACCGATGCTGGTGTGTTTATGTCCCCGTAACTTAGCAGTTCGGCAAAAGAGATCAATAAAATAAGTACTAGGCTTACAAAGAATAAGTCCTGGGGTCGATTTGCTCGACTAAAGGTGGTGCTCCAGCATGGCCACGGTCAAAAGACTGAAACAAGTAAAAGTGTAAGAGTATATATATTTTATAGCTATTTGTACTGTGTGCCTTCTGTCAATATGGATGTGATTGATGATGATGATGATGATGAACGACACTGATCAATAAAAACAGGGGAAAAAAACCCCACTAAAACTTATTTGAGAAGATATCATCTCAAATGGCCTAAAAGAGTTGGATCTTGTATCTATCTCTCTCTTTTACTCTCTTTTACTCTTTTACTTGTTTCAGTCATTTGACTGTGGCCATTTGACTGTGGCCATGCTTGTGGCCGCCTTTAATCGAGCAACTCGACCCCGGGACTTATTCTTTTGTAAGCCCAGTACTTATTCTATCAGTCTCTTTTTGCCGAACCGCTAAGTGACGGTGACATAAACCCACCAGCATCGGTTGTCAAGCAATGCTAGGGGGACAAACACAGACACACAAACACATACACACACATACATATATATATATATATATACATATATACGACAGGCTTCTTTCAGTTTCCATCTACCAAATCCACTCACAAGGCATTGGTCGGCCCGGGGCTATAGCAGAAGACACTTGCCCAAGATGCCATGCAGTGGGACTGAACCCGGAACCATGTGGTTGGTTAGCAAGCTACTTACCACACAGCCACTCCTGCGCCTATCTGATGCAGAATTTTTCAATTTATACGAGTACTTGATACCAGTCATCTCAATGATATCTAGCAAATCCATAGACACATATGTGGATCTGTATTTGTTTTGTTTCATAGAATGAAGATATGGGCAAAAGTAGTGGAAGTTAATCCCAGGATTCTGATCTTTACAAAGCAGATGACAAAGGAAAGCACCAAAAGGCAGGACATCGGTAATATAGATATAAAATGATGATGATGATGATGATAGTGGTGGTGATGATGATGATGATTAGTCTTTTTTCCTGCTGGCATAGATGACTTGCATTTTTTTCTTCCTTTGCTTCTATTATTGAAGAATGGCTCCTATGTACTATAAAATCTTTCCTACAATGTGACCTGGACACAGTGTATTAATGGATTGCTAACTGACAACTCAAGCTGACTGTAGACAAATGCACTATTATACATTTTGGAAGGAAAAAATCTGAAATTTACCTATTTCCTTCACAACACCATACTTAAGGAGTCTGCTAGTGAATGTAGCCTTAGCATTATTGTCAACAAAGATCTGTGTTAGATGAACCACATTTCTAAAACTGTCAAGAAAAGTTGAAATTGTTTTAGCATCCCTCAGTAAGATATTAAAGCTATATATATACATTGATAATTTGCATCTCCTGTCTGTAATTTCCCTCTTTGTCCAGAATGTTGATCTATTGGAAGATGTCTAGACATGTACAATAAATATCTTCTTTCAGTCAGCATATCTCAGATATCGACACACTAAAACTTCAATATATTGGGTCATCCCATAAATAATGCATTTTTTATACTTTTATTTTTCAAAATTAAGATAAACAAAGTTTTTTTTAAATTCAAAATATACTCTCCTCATTTTCCACAATGTCTGGTAGACTTTCAAGGCCTCTTTTCCAAAATTCACTTGTCCGTGGTGAAAAATACTCCTCCAGTACTGTTTTGACCTCATCTACAGAATTCATATTTTTGAAAAGTGTGGAATAACTGATAATTGAGGCAATGTCTGGCGAACATGGTGGGTGAGGCATCGTTTCCCATTCAAACTGCTCCAACCTTTGGAATGTCATCCTCGCTGTATGTGACTGAGCCTTATCCTGATGGAAAAACACCTTTCACCTTGAAAACAAAGATAGTCGTTTTTCTTCTGGAACTGACGTAAGCCACTTAAGTTGCTCACAGTAGATCTCATTTGTTATCATTTGGTTTAGGTTTAAAAGTTCAAAGTGGACTAAAACTTTCATATCCCACCAAACAGATAATAACACCTTATGTGAGTGAAGACCTTCTTTAGCCTGGAGTGCCAGTGTTTCTCTTTTCCCTGCCCACTGTCTTTGGCACTTGGCATTTTTATAGAGAACCCATTTCTCATCACCAGTTGCTATTTGATCCAAAAAAGGTTCATTCATGAGACATGACAGCAAAGAAGAGCACACATTCACTCTCTGCGTGTGATTAGACTCAGAAAGTTTGTGAGCAACCCATTGACTCAATTTGCTGACTTTTCCGACAGCCCACAGGTGTCAATGAATGATTGAATGATGAAATCCAAGCTTCACTGCTAGTTCCTCAACAATTATGATGAGATTTTGTTCACCTAGAGTATGCAGGATGTCCCCGTTGAGCTCTACAACTCTTCCAGAATGAGGCCCATCTTCTAGGCAGTAGTTTCCAGCTCGGAATTTCTGGAATCACCATTGACACTGGTTTATGCTTATTGTCCAATCCCCATATACTGCATTAATATTCTTTGCACATTCCATTGCATTGTTGCCTTTATTGAACTCTTAAAGCAAAATCTGCTGAATATACTCCTTTGTCACTTCCATTATAGCTTTGAAAAATTAACTGTTAAAATCAAACTGCAATCTTCAAAACTAGCATTTAAGAATAAAGACAAGGGAAAATTACTACCTGCTTTTATAGCAAGTTGATACAGGTAGTTTATCCTGTCCCCCTCCAACTTTTAGTTCATGCAATTGGTAAAAAATGCATTATTTATGTGATGACCCAATATATAGCAGTCAGCTTTTAAAAAGCCCACTGGATTATGGACCATCCTTCCAATAAGAAACTTGGCTGCCTTTTTTAATTTTATTCCTCTACTATTCATAGACACACTTATAAAATAAAAACACAATGCAGCAGCCATAACTTTAGGAACATTTTTTTCACTCTGTCTAAGTATGGAATAAACTACCTGTATGAGATGTTAGCAGTTAAAAAAGCTGAATCCTTCAAAGATTTAATGCTCACTGAAGTTTGCCAATACTGTTCTTGCTGTATCTCTTCGTGGCTCTTTTTACTGTTCACTTAACGGTGGGGTTACTATGTGTATTGTGCATGCACTTTTGGCTTTTGTTGCTGTTTTTTCTTTACTTGATTTATTGCTGCTTTCAGTTCCCTTTTTTACCCTTTTCTGCTGAGTTGTAGTGCATCTGAGCACTGTATACAATAAGCTCAATATTACTATACAATGATATCTATTCTTTCAAATGAGCTAGCCACATGTCCTCTCCATATATACACCTCTCCCCTTCCCTTTATCCTTATTTATTATGTTACACCTTTCAAACTCTACATAATTCAGTTCCCTACTTCTTTCCACCCTAGCACTTCAACCCTTTGGAATTCTCATACTGGTTTATATTTTCCCTTGGTAGTACATTAAGCAGCCTGGTAGAGCCTACAAATATCATTAGCACTGTTTCACCCCTTCTCTGAGTATTTTATAAAAATAATTCTCTCATTACTACTTTGACAACTACGAGTTATTTTGTTTTGCTGAGGAGGTCCAATAATACCAAAACACGTTCAGATTTGTCTCCATTACTTTCCAATATTATTAAGATAATATTAGTAATTGAGCTATATTTGACACTAACTTATCTATAAGCATGTCATGTCAAACATTTCACCTTATCTTGTTCAAATATATATAATCTTATGATATTTTTATCACTTATAATCATGTTTCTCATCTTTTATCCATATCTTAGTATATTTATTTAATTAAAAAATTGAGGTATATCAATATTACATTCATTGTAATACAGAGACTATTGTTTTTCAGAATTTGATTGCAATTGACAACGATTGTAAGCATATTCAAGTGTAGAGACAATTATAATTGACCACTAAGTGTAACAACAGCCAGAATTACATTCCAAGAGCTAGAACAATTCATTGTTGTGTTTAAGTTAGATTAAGAGAATCTCAGTACTTAATCATAGTTCCCTTCAAGAACTGAAGTTATTTGAACATATGTGAGGTAGGTACTCCTGATATTTCTAATGTGATTTGTATAATTGAACTTCTTAAGGTAACAAGATGACTGTAAAGACAAATCATTGAAGTAAATGATTTTGCTGATATTGATAAAGAGATATTTTGGAACATATTGCATTTTTTTTAATAACAATGTATTTGAAAAAGTTGTGGTGTTCGTTTGAGTACACTGGATCAAGCATGTTGTGTAATCACGGGTGAGCTCGGATTGAACTTTCATACGGCATGGAGATTGATGGTGGAACAACAAGGCATGGCCCACAGATCTACCTTTCTAATAATTCTATATGTTTATCTTTCTGGAGAATGCACTCTCACATGCATTCATGAATCATACAAGGTGCAGTGTAACAGATTCAAGATATTGCGCTCTCTTCATAGTCCGGTCTACTTCTACATACCCAGAGATTCTGGTAGTGACCATACTGAAGATAAACAAGGGGAACTTGAGATCATAGCATGGAAGTTACTGTTCCTTTGCATTTATTGGTAATGTAATGCATCCCAGTAAAATGTTTGTGCAGTGAAGCTAATTTTTGTTGCAGCTATTTCTGAGTGTTTGTATTCCTTATACATGTCTGAGCATAGTGTTTCTAGGACGGTGTTGTAGTTGTGCTCTAGGGTGTTGTATTAGTTGTCTGGGTAGTTGGGTGTTGATTTTTTTTAACGTAATGACAAGGACCGTTGGGGTTGAAGCTTTCTGTAACACGTGCTATTGTCTGGTGGTCTTTCATTTATATATTTCATTGTGCTGGTAGTCTTTAGGTAAGGTCTGTGTACAGCTATGACAAAGCACAATGCACTGCTTTTGTTCTTTGTAGCTTATTGAGATTTGTGTTGGAGAGATTGGGGGCCTAGCATAATGGTATAGTCCATGTTGCATTGTTTGTACGCGATTGTTATTATTTCTTAATGTAGATGAAATGTAATAAATATGATAGTGCTATGTTTGTATTTTTATTATAGTTTTATGTATGTCCTGAATGTTGTAGTGTTTTATCTTTAATGAGTATGATATGTTTTTTTATTGTTATGTTGGTTAGCTGTAATCAGTGCTTTTGATGTTGTGAGTCATTTGGAAGGCAATGGGTTCGTAGACATTACTTTAAGTCAATTGCTGTGGAGCTAAATTTCTAGATAATTTAAATTGGGCAGGAGTAGTTATACAACACTGCCTAGAGAATGTGTGTGTGTGCATGTGGAGGGGAATGTAGATGCAATGTCATTCAAATAGGTGACTGTCTGAGTTCATTATATTTCATTGTAAATATTTTTGCTTTGTTGAGTATGTTGGGTGGGAGTGGGTTTATGTCCAGCCTTAAATTACACAATTTAAATGTTGTCGGGCTTCAGTATGATTAGACAGCAATATAAATGTCAATATCACTAATTATCAGGTCATCCCATAAGTTCTGTCTGAATTTTGAATAAAGAAAACAAGTGATCAAATGTTATATTTAATTGAAATTTAATAATTAATGCACTTTCCCTGATTATCTATTACTTCCTTCCATCAATTTACACACACATGTGCATGCATGTACACACAAACACATGTATACACACACACACACATGTGCATGCATACATGTACACATGCACACACACACGTACACACACATGCACATGCACGTACACTGAAGGAGTAAATCCTACATCCATTTCAGCGAATGTCTGTTGCAGTTGTTCAATTAGTGAAGCTATCTACTTGCTGTATTGTAGTGCAAGAAGATGACTGCTCTTCTACTACAACATCCTCTGTTCTGTTGAACTTGCTGACTAAATGACAGTTCTACTTTAACCAACTTGATCCACCTGTCCCTTTTTCTCTCATAAACCCATGTATCTCTAGGTCATTGAACGAAAGACTTTGACAATTACTTTCCCTTCAGAACTGTATATCTCTGTAATCCTAATATTTCCCCCTGACCTCTACTTGCGAAGATCTGTTGAGGCAAGTGAAATCGAAATCAAATTCGATGACTGGCATCTGTTCTAGTGGAATGCTAAGAGTACCATACAAATGAGATCGTTGCCAGAGCAACAAGCTGGCCTCCATGTCAATGGCCTATCAAAAACACCATTCGAGTGTGATTGTTACCTGCATCACCTTACTAGCACTTGTGCTGGTGACACGTGAAAAAAAATTCAAGCGAGGTCGTTGCCAGTGCTGCTGGACTGGTTCCTGAGCAGGTGGAACCATTTGAGCATGACCGTTGCCAGTACCGCCTGACTGGCCCTCGTGCTGGTGGCACATAAAACCACCCACTACACTCTCGGAGTGGTTGGCATTAGGAAGGGTATCCAGCTGTAGAAACTCTGCCAGATCAGATTGGAGTCTGGTGCAGCCATCTAGTTCACCAGACCTCAGTCAAATCGTCGAACCCATGCTAGCATGAAAGCGGACGGTAAAGGATGATGATGATGATGTCAGCTACTGATTTAGAGTTCACATTAATTGTAAACCACATTGACCTCACCTGAACAGTTACTTAGACCGAGTTACTTAAACCAACCCTTTTTGTACCATGGACCAGTTTCATGTAAGACAATTTTTTACACAGATCAAGGGATCATGTGCATAATAAAGCACAATAAAGTGTATATTATATAATCTAATTATTACATATATAATACATATATATATATATGATGGACTCTCCTACCAAGAGATAACATATGAGTGTTCAGCTTTTGCTGGACAGTCTGTACAAATGGTTTGTTTATAATGGTCAAATCTATGTGCCATACATTGGCTCACTCCCTCCATCAAATCAATGTTGCCTGCACAGGTGCCTGATGTATCCCATGTCAGTGGTTGCAGAGGAACATAAGATGAAGTTTTTGCTCAAGAAAGACAACACACCACCCAGTCTAGGAACTGAAACAACGATCTTGTGATCATGAGTGCAACACCCCAACCACTAGGCCATGTGTCCTATATAATACATATGTAATTAAAAAAAACCTGCAGATTGTGAAAGTCGATAAAATAGAAATTACATTTAAAAATTTGTTCTTTTTGTACAACCTGATACAAAACGATCCATGGCCCAGTACTGGTTCATGGCCTGGTGGTTGAGAACCCCAGATCTAGACCAGAACTTGACCTTTCCATGAAAAAATGGTCTCATAAAAATATGGTTTGTACCTTTCTTTCCTAAAATGAGACAAAAAACAAAAGAATGAATGAAACAAAATAATATATGAAGCTGTGAGTGGAATAAGATAAACAAATTTTTTTTCTTTTCATGTGACACAATAGTCATGTGAAAAACCTGTTAAATGTCACAATGTCATTCCTCTTAACTCTGGAAGAATATAGTGACCTAAATATATTGTTTGGCTTAGTAAATTAAAACTTTTAGAATATGATCAGGCTACAAAAAAGAAATATTTAGTTGTACTGGAGCACTTAAATGATAGAAAAATAATTTTAAAGTTTAAAAAGGGGTGGGTTGATGATGTAGGAAAATGAAGTGATGAGAGGGTCATCATCAATGTTTGAGACAGTGATATGTTCAAAAGAATTTGTAATAATGACACTGAAGGTAAAGATGATAAAGACGAATATGGCAACAGTAAAGAAGGTGAAATAGTTAAGAGGGCAAGAAATAGGAGAGTGATAAAAGAATATACTCAACCATAATTATCAATAATGTTCACAGAATTCAACAATGCTACAATCAGCATATATATAATGATTGTAGTACAAAACTCAAACAAAATATTTAGAGGATCTTAAAAAAATATCCTTTCAAAGCAACATGAAAAATACAGTGCTATTAGATCAAAAAATTCAAGAGAGAAATCTAAAACTCAAAGCCTCAAGGTGAAACCAAATGATAAATGTACAACAAAAACGTTTGCAACCTGATGAAATCACTGCACTCACCAACTGCTATAACTACTTGTACTAATACTTATTTCTTTACTACCCACAAGGGGCTAAACACAAAGAGGATAAACAAGGGCAGACAAACGGACTAAGTCAATTATATCGACCCCAGTGTGTAACTGGTACTTATTTAATCGACCCCAATAGGATGAAAGGCAAAGTTGACCTTGGCGGAATTTGAACCCAGAACGTAACGGCAGATGAAATACCACTAAGCATTTCGCCCGGCGTGCTAATGATTCTGCCAGCTCGCCGCCTTTACTTGTACTAATACTGTCAAATTCCTAGGATTTGTGTGGGGTTTAGTGGGGCCAGAAGTATAGAGTTAGTGACATCATGTGAATGGCCAAGGAGCCTTGCCAGAAGGACAAGAGAATGAAGAGAAATGTGTTGCATACATCATAGACAAGAACGTTCAAGTTGTACTTGGTCGTTAGCAGTGGACAGGTGAGTGATGCTGGAAAGGAGAGTCTGCGATATTGGGGAATAAGGTGAGCTGTTAACAGCATACCCTGAAAGGAGATGCCAGGAGCAAGTTCAAGGGAGAGCTGGAGAAATGGACTGAAAACGGTATTTCAGTCCCTTGGAATGAAGAGGTAAAGAGCAGGGTGCTGTCACTAATGGCAGTGGTGCAGCCAATGGAAACAAATCCAGGCTGGTACTGGACTATCAAGAACTGATCAACTGTGTATCGTGCCACACAGACAGCGAGGTTACTGATGTTTGTGGGGAAACATTACAAGAAGAGAGGTAGATGACAAGAGCTCCTACGATTGTCAACTTGAAGTAAGCATACCTGCAGATACACCTGGCTGAGAAATTATCGACATATCTGCTGATAAGACATAAGGGCCAGACATACTATTTGACCATGCTGGTTTTGGGGCTGAATTCAGTACCAAAGATTATGGCAATGGTTCTCAAGTTTATTCTGGTAGACAAGGTGAAAGAGGCTACCAATTCCTATATTGATGACATCTTAGTGGATGAGACCCCGGTGTCAACAACAGAGGTCATAAGTCACTTAAAGAAGGTCAAATTAATGGCTAAACCACTGGAGGTGAGGATAGAAGGAGCTGCACTAAAGCACAAGCTACAAAGAGACAAAGCAGGCATACTGGTGGTTTGGTGAAGAAATGAAGTTCCAGATCTGGACACCAGCGTGAATAGATGGGAACTGTCGATGTGTGGGAGACTGGTGAGTCACTATCTGATCATGGGGTGGCTCCAAACAGCATGTTGCTATGTCAAGGGACAAGCAGACAGGGAGAGCTGGAGGGGAGTCAAAGTGGGAGAGAGGATGGTGGTTATTATGTGGGAGATTTTAGAGAGGGTAAGAGCATAAGACTCAATAAGAGGGAGCTGGTATGTGCCCAGAGTAGAAAGTGGTACCCTATGATGTGATGCTAGCAGCATAGAGATAGGGCTTGCTCTGGAAATAGAAGGCAATGAGGTGGAGGATGCAACCAGGCTTAGGAAAATGAATGATTGCAACCAGATCGATGTGACTAAATTGGTTGAGGTGCTGAAGGGAGTGAATCTGGCCCTGATACAGGGGCTGCATGTTATCGAGATTTAAACTAATTCAGCCACTGGATAGGTGGGATCTGTGACTACCAATGAAAGGAAGCTATGAAGGGAAGGGACAACAGAGATGTTAATAAAGCACTGCCTAGAGATTCTGGGAGAGAGAGTGGTTGAATTTGGCTTGAAATTGAGCCCTCAGAAAGGAATAAAGCAAATGTCCTAGCCAAGGTGGAAAAAGCCTGTCTGAGTGCCAGAGGATTTGGAGCAGGGGATAGCTGCAGTGTATTAGCTAAGCTATTTGGAAGTAAGAAGATTGCATACTATGCTTCATATGGGAGTGGATAAGGCTCTGTACCTAGCCAAGAAAGTTTACTCTGACATTACTAGACAGGGCATTCAGATTGTGGTAGGGAGTTGTGACAGATGTCAATCCAATGACACTACTCTGAGTGTGCACAAGATGGAAAACATACCAGTGGAACACAACTGGAAATGATTGGCAGTGGATGTGGTGCACTACCAGCAGAGGACGTATGTCATGAAAGTCAAATGCAGATTGGGGCAGATGGCAATATGGAGGGGAATCAAAATGTACTGCAGATGAAGTTGCATGATTCCTGAATGAAATATTTCTGGTGCATGTCCCTGTGGCTGAATTACTGATGGACAATAATACTGCAGTTTGCTCAGAGGCTCCGAAGGAAATGCTCAATAAGTGGAATGTGAACTGCTTCTTCAGAACAGTGTATAGGCTGAGTGGAAATGGAATCGTGGAGAGGGGACATATCTCACCAATTGAGGCAGTATTTTAGCATAATCTGTTCCCCTGGTTAGGACAGGTAGAGGAGTTGGTTCTACAAATAGCAACATTCAGATATGAATGGCAACATTCATGTACAGTATCACAGCAACATTCATTCCCTACCTGCGTGAAGGCAGGTAGGAGATGAAGTCTGGATTGAGTCCCTAAATGTGCGCTGCATGTCTCAGCAGGGAAAAGGAATAGTAACAGCTGTTAATTCTCAAAAACAACATGTCTTGGATGTTCACAGGAGGAGGAGAGGATGCAAGCAGTACTCCATTTCTGGGAAGGTCACAGTGGATGAGACATACACCCAGGTGGATGGCAGATTTTGACATGGGGTGAGGTGATGAGATGGTCTTTGAGATCAAAAGGACATGTAGAGCAGAGTGGAGCCAGGAGTATAGAGTCAGTGATGTCACACAAACGACTGAGGAGTCTTGCAAGGACAGGAGTGAGGGAGATCATGTGAGAAAAGTATAACTTGTGTGGGCTTCTTTTCTTTTGAGGCTGCCACTCAGGACAGACATGATAACTGTAAGTTCAGGGATATGTAATTAGGTTGTGGCTAGAGGTTAGGCAGTCAGAGCTCCCTCAGACTTATCCTGGCTGGAAAGGGTCAACGTTATGAGAAGACCCATTAGGTACGCTTTCTTCCCCATATCACAGTTTGATAGCTGGATCAAATAAACAATTCTAAAACTCAACAAAGACCCAGGTGAAGTAACATCCTACATACCCATCACTTTGCTTTATATACTCTCAAACATTCTAGAAACACGAATCTTTGACACCACTAACCCACATATCTCCTATCAAAATCATAACAGAGATTCAGATATCATACTCAATAACCACACAGCTCACTAACCAGAGAGAAAAGAATACTTGATGACTTCAACAATTAAAAAAATCTTCTAAATGTACCATTCTAACTACCATTAGCATCAGCAAAGTTTTTGATTCCATTCCCCACTGCCATCCATTCATACAAAAATACATAACACCATCTTAAGAAATAACACAAAACACTTGCTAATAAACTACCTGTGAGGTTGCCAAGACAATGTAATATCCAAGAACAATGCTGCTTGCTTACTTCCTCTTGTCTCCCCAGAGCACATAAAATTCAACCGACCATCAACAACATAGATATACTGCACTCACAAGAGAAGGTAACATTTTAGAAGTTACTTAGAACTCCTCCAGAACATACACAGAAGACATTGTAAAGAAGTGCCAAATTTCCAGAGTAAATCTGTGGTATATTTAGAACAATAGATTTATGAATTGCATCTAGTTGTTAGACTGACTACCTATATGCCAACGGTCTGCTCAATTAATGTTGACCTCAAGCTACACAGCAATATGGACAGCAAGAACTATGAAATATCTGTTTTGTCTTTTCTAATATTAGTTATTCATGGAATGTCAACATTATCGTCATCATTGTAGTGGTGGGAATAGTAGTATGTCTACAGAAGAGGTGGAGTATTGATGGTGATGATAATATTGTAATTGTGGAAAGAAAGACTGATCACAGAGGTGTCACTGTCATGCAGTTGCTGCTGGTGGTGATGGCAGTGGTGTTAATGATGGTTGTAGTGGTAGAAGTTGTAATGGTAATAATGATGGTGATGATGGTAATGATGACAAAACATTAACACACATGACATGTGATAAATACTGGTTCTTTCTATTACTTTTCAATCCTGTTCTCATAACGAACATAGCTTGTTTGATGGATAAATAAGAAGTATTACAACAAAGAATGCTTATTACAAGGATATTATGGGGCATGGTACCAAAAGAAAAATCACATTGGAATCTCTAGAAATTAAGTATGCATCAGATGGTGGCAGACACTTGTGTGCAAGGAGTTTTAAGCATTAAATGTGTTACTGCATGCTATCCATTCCACCTCTGCCCATAATAAAAACCAGAGCTTTTCTCTAGCTAGTGAGAACCAAAATAGGTGTGCTTTTATGTGCCCTCGTGCTGGTGGCACGTAAAAGTACCCACTACACTCTCAGAGTGGTTGGCATTAGGAAGGGCATCCAGCTATAGAAACTCTGCCAGATCAGATTGGAGTCTGGTGCAGCCATCTGGTTCACCAGACCTCAGTCAAATCGTCCAACCCATGCTAGCATGGAAAGCGGATGTTAAATGATGATGATGATGATGATATTACTCTAAAAATTAGTGTTGTTGTCTTTTCTAGGACCTTAGTAGAAAACTTGAACTCAGTACAGTAGACTAATAAACATGCATTAATTATACTATGATACTTTTTATAGTTTATTTAAGGTAACAAATTGGTACAGCAAGTGTTGTTTTGTTTACTGCCCTGTAACTTAGCAGTTTGTCAAGAGATTTGATCAGATAAGTACCAGACTTCAGAATAAGAATTGGGGTTGATTTGTTTTTAACTGATTATTCTCTCAGGAGAGAAAAACAGTACTCATGACATGACTCCAATTAACAAGTTATTGTATTAGACTGACTAGATTTATGAAGGTGACCTAATAAACTTAATATGCACCTATTCAACAAATGGCAACAAGATGGGTATAACAATTACATGCAGCTTTCGCCTCTCTCTTTTATTCTCTATTAATACTTTCCTTTATTAAAATTTCAATCTCAGGAGCAATGAGAAGATAAATACTTTAATTAGCCACAACATTTCTGTAATTGATATCACTTATCTAATAATCAGTCACAGTCAGTGTATATAGAGTCAGCTTTTTGTTGACTAGGCATTCTAGACTGTAGACTATGCTGTCTTGTGTGGTTGTTAGATCTATCTTCTTCTCTAGCTGTTCTTGTGTCAGATAAGCTGTTAGTTTGCAATAACCACATTAAGCTATGACAATAACATTAAGATTCATTTGAGTTTCCAAATATTTTATTTACTACTGCACTGTATTTACAGATGTGCATGCATTAATTGATGACATGTGGACCTAGTGGTTAGGGTATTGCATTCACAAGGTCATAGGTTCATTTCCAAGACTAGGTATTGTATTGTGTTTTTGAGCAAAACACATCGTTTAATGTTACTCTGCAGTCACTTAGGCATGTGATATATAGTATACACACACACACACACACACACACACAAACTCACACTCACACTCACACACACACACAGACGTCACCTTTGTGGTGCTTTGGTGACTGCAAGATGGCAGTGTAGCTGAAGATTGATGGACATTAGCAGAGAGAGATAGTCACCTAGGATTTTATCCTTAAAAACGAAGCTTTTCTCCCTCCATAGTTTAAAGAGATCTTAGGCCAGCAGTGTTTAGGGTCTGAAGAAATGCCATAAAGCCAAGCCCCTTATGAGCAAGAAACCCAGGGTAACCCCATAAGCCAGCCTACCCCACTATAATATATATATATATATATATATATATATATATATATATATAATATATATATATATATATATCCTCATCATTTAACATCCGTTTTCAGACTACCTATGCTGAACTATTGAGAAATCTGCAGTTTCTCTATCCAGCTTACAAGTTCAGGTTTATACCTGTAATTATTGGGCTCTGGGATATGTAACACACTGCTTAAATACCAATCTTGAGAAATTAGGCGTCTCAAAATCAGAAAGGAGAAAGCTAATTCAAAGACTACAGATCCACTTCATCACTGGAACTGTAAAAATCTGCAAAACTTTCCAGAAGTTTATCATTTACATATATATGACCATGTCTGGATATGCAACTATATACATGGGAATACATACATAAAACAAAACATACAAATCTGCATGTATACATACATGCATGCATACATACATACATACATACATACATACATACATACATACATACATACATACATACATACATACATACAAACAAAAATATCCTGTTGTTGATGTTGAAATTCCAATGAAGGAATCTTGGATCTAGGTTAGAAACCAGCTCTTTCTCTATTGGCAAGAAATCTTGAAATAAAACTGAACAATGACATACATACATACATACATACATACATACGTTCATAGCTACGTACATACATACATACATACATACATACATACATACATACATACATACATACATACATACATACATACATACATACATACATACATACATACATACATGTGTGCATGCATATATGCATGTATGTATTTGTGTGTATGTGTATGTATGTATGTATGTATGTATGTATATTTCAGTTTCAGCTTTTCACTCAATGGAGAACATACAAGATAGAATTCCTGAAATGGCTGCTAAAGTTTCCTCTGAACTTGACAGATGTATAGCATTTTGGTTAAAGCATTCACATGATGAAAATAATGGGTAAGTGTTGGCTTTTGATATCTCATATAGCAAATTTAAAAACATTTATGTTTCCTGATACTCCTGAATTTTATACTTATCTAATCTTTAGTCAGCCCTGATTGAGCAGATGTATATTAAAAGATATCTCAGTCATGACCATCCCATCTTCTTTTATCAGAAATATTTTAGCTTGGACAACAGCCTTATTTAATGTGTCCTTTCATTTTTAAGACAGTTGGAAGTGATTTGGGGGATATTTGGCTGCAATTTCTTTCATATCTTGTAATGATAGTTAGGATCTTTTGTTGGCTCAAAGTACTCCTGCTTATTTATGAAGATGTACATTTAGTCTCAGTTCCTACTACTCACACTAGGACACTGAGTACTAAAATCCTTTCTGTAACCATCAACTTATGACTGTTACAAACAACCATGATCATCACAGCTTATTGTCTACTTGCCATTATCATAGAAGTGGCAAGTGTCATTAATACCATATTATTAGTCCCCCCCACCACCACCACAATATCTAACTGTCAAAGCCATACACTTATTATGCTAAAATAGCATTGGAAAGAGTAACAACAACTGCTGTTGCAAGTAACTAAAGTGATTTTCAGTTGGCTGGCATAATTTGTAGATCTAGATGCCTTTTTTTCTCGCTAATCCATCAGTGGATATCTGATTCTTATCAACCAACCAAAGTGGAATAAACAGACTTATGTGCCTTGCAAATGGTAGGACCCTTTAACATTCAGATCATTCTGTCAAATGTAATTGCTTATTTATTCACGGAGTGGCTGTGTGGTAAGTAGCTTGCTTACCAACCACATGGTTCCAGGTTCAGTCCCACTGCATGGCATCTTGGACAAGTGTCTTCTACTATAGCCTCGAGCCGACCAAAGCCTTGTGAGTAGATTTGGTAGACGGAAACTGAAAGAAGCTCGTCGTATATATGTATATATATATATATGTGTGTGTGTGTGTATGTTTGTGTGTCTGTGTTTGTCCCTCTAGCATTGCTTGACAACCGATGCTGGTGTGTTTACGTCGCCGTCACTTAGCGGTTCGGCAAAAGATAGAATAAGTACTGGGCTTACAAAGAATAAGTCCCGGGGTCGATTTGCTTGACTAAAGGCGGTGCTCCAGCATGGCCACAGTCAAATGACTGAAACAAGCAAAAGAGCAAAGAGCAACTGTTTTGAATAAATCATGCATTATATTGTAACTTTAAGATTTTGATGAAGCGATTGTTTATTTTTAGAAAGACATCATCAGGTAGGTGTCAGAGGCCAGATCTAATCAGTTTGAACATATAGCAGGTAAAATATTTGGGCCAGATATAACTAGTTTAAATGCTAAAGGATGAACCCCAAAATCTTGCTGCAACATCTGAACCAATTACCATATTGTTATTAGTCCAGCACCCTATTTTCATAAGCATTTTGCTTTGATGATCTGACACTCTTACTGGTTTTAGCCATTTGATTGAAGATATGTTAAGGTATGAAGCCATTGATTTGGATAGAAGAAACTAAATTTTTTTTTTTCCAATTCTGACTGTTTTCTTCAAGGGTATTAATGAGATAAAGTATAGTATTCCACCATCCACCACCACCACCACCACCACCACCACCACCACCACCACCAGCATCATCATCATCATCATCATCATCATCATAATAATAATAATAATAATAATATAATAATAATAATAATAATAATAATAATAATAATAATAATAATTAGTTATAGACTTGCTCTACTGAGAACTTGCCATTACGATATAGTGAAAATTCATGGTGTTTTCTTGAACTTTTCAGAGGATTCTTTACATGCTTAGGAAGAGATGGTTCAATCTATGATACAACAAAATATGGATGGATACAAGGAAGACAGGTAAAATCTTTCTTACCCATAGCTGGTCTGAGCAACCATACAGAAGCGCTTTGTCAGTTTGTGCAATTTATTTATTATTTTATGATGTAGAACTTTGAAATCCATATTTTTGTTAGACATTTGCATTGTTTATATAGGATCATTCATTTAAATAATTCTCTTGAATTTTCCTTTTAGGTTTGGACTTATGCAAAGCTTTACAATGAATTTGAACGATTTCATCGTGAAGACATATATAATGCAGCAATCAAAGGTAAACCAATTTAATACCTATGATATAATGAAATAATCAACAAATGTATGGAACACTGCATGTAGCTAATCCCTTGTATGTATTACATTTTTCATATGTATCATACATTTTGTTATAGGTGTCCAATAAACCATCAATGGTTCACAGTATTTCTGATAGTGAGTGTTTGTATATTGCAGATGGAATAAATACCACAAGGTATTTTTGTTTGACACATTTATCAGTAATTTTTTCGCCAATGTCTATATCTTCTTCTGATATGCACACACATACAGGCACGCATGCATGCACGCACATGCATGCACGCACACACACCGTATACACACAGAAAACAGACTTCACACAGTTTCCATTTTCCAGATCTTATTCATGAAGATATGGAAAAAGACATCATTTACTCAAGGCCTAACACAGTGAAAATGAACCCAAGAATACATGGTTGGGTGACTAAGAAGCAGCCTTTTAATTACACAACCATGACTGTACATAAGTAGAGGGAAAATGCAATCCAGACTAGTGAATATAAATGGTCCAATTTTACCCCAT
>NC_042997.1:23283329-23348329 GCF_006345805.1 Octopus sinensis
AAAGATGTGCCTTCTCAATGACAGCAGAGGGTAAACATATTAAAATTCAGAGAAATATTTTTAGTGAATGTTTCTATGTACTAGGGATGTCTGAAATGTACCGAGCCAGTAAGATTGAAACATACAAGGTAAATAATTCAGTTAACACACTTTTGGAACTCTTCTTGTCAAGATCACTCATTTGCTAAAACTTTTCTTGTCTCATCCATCATTACTACAACATGGTTGCCTAATTGCTGTTAAATTTTCCTCAAAGGACTCACTTTGCTGTCTCCTGTATGCTTAGGATATGTGGAAACAGAGTTTCAATTGGCAGCTGATACACACAATCAGCAAATAATACTTACTGGTTTCTTATGAAGAAGCTAAGCTTTCTAGGCAGTTTAGAGTTGCCTCATTTGGTATCTGGTACTGAAGAGAGTAAAGAAGCTCAAAATGCATCTACCACTTCATAGGGAATGAAGTGGTAGATGAAGTGGTCTAAACTGACTGGTATTTTTAACCCCTTTTACCTAAAGGGAGAATTTTTATCTATAGCAAACTAGCAAAAATTCCTCTTTACAGATCATATATATCCCAAACATACTTGAACTGATCTAAAGTTTGTTTATTTTACCACACTGCTTCATGTGGCTCCTGCATATTTTGTGCTGGCCTGGCAGCTAACATGTGCATAATGGTTAATCGGTTCTAAGGAAGATTCAGTTTTGACATTTTTAACTAGCAAACATTTTGCCATTATCAACATTTTCACACAATGCTTTCTACAAAATCATTGACTCTCAACTTTTAACAGCCCTACTACATTTAGTGCTTGTTTTTACATGGCTACTTGACCAGCAAAAATAAATAGTGGCTAAATTTTTCCTCAGTTCACATGCCACTTTCATAAACAAGGAAATAACACATTAGATAATGTAGTGCTACATATTCTTAAAAAGGCTGAATGGTCATATGATTTGAGCTATGATCAAAGAAAAACATTTGATCATAAGTCTGACCTGGGGCTAAATAATAACAACAACAACAGTAATAACAACCTATTTACATCTGATTCAATAAAAACTGAGTTTCTTTCTTATATACACATTGTATATGACCTTGACAAAATGCACAACACTTACCAGTTGACTGTTAGTTCAAAGACCTCATTTGTTCTACTCATAGCTACACACGAACCCAAACCAGTTTTATATTTTGATCCTGCCAAAACTTATCAAAATACAATCCTTTGAGATTATTGTATATATCTCATTTCCCATATATTTTAATTAACTTATATGTAAAACAAATACTTCTTTCTTTTAGAATGAAGCTTTGGAAATGATGGCGAAAATTCTCTATTGGACCTATGAAGATTCTACAGACCTGGGTTGTTCTCTTCTTAAAAGTAGTGGCGAAGTGAAGACACTTGCTGTGCCAATGATGCTTCTTTGTTTGGCTGACCAGTTAATCTCTGTTAATTTGGATTCAGATGGCACTTATAGTAAACTTTCTGAGCGCTGCTCTCTTGAAATTCTGAAACATATTCAGGTAAAAGTACTTCATCATCATCATCATCATTGTTTAATGTCCACTTTCCATGCTAGCATGGGTTAGATGATTTGACTGAGGACTTATGAACCAGATGGCTGCACCAGGCTCCAATCTGATCTGGGAGAGTTTCTACAGCTGGATACCCTTCCTAACGCCAACCACTCTGAGAGTGTAGTGGGTGCTTTTACGTGCCACTGGCACAAGAGCCAGTCAGGTGGTACTGGCAATGGCCACACTCAAATGGTGTTTTTTATGTGCCACCTGCACAAGAGTCAGTCCAGCGGCACTGGCAATGACCTCACTCTAATGTTTTTTCACATGCCAGTAAGGTGACGTTGGTAACGATCACGCTTGAATGTGCTTTTTATGTGCCACCAGCACAGAAGCCAGTTAGCTGCTCTAGCAATGATCAAAAAAAAATTTTAAACATTTTATGTTGTTTGGAATGATTATTTTTCTTTGTTTAGCAATTCTACATCGGTTTTTTCATGTTAGCATAGTTTGCTTCCTCAGATTTTGATGTAAACTTGAGCGCATATTTTGTATAATTGGATCACCTAAACTACTCAATTGTGAAATGAGAGTTATTCATATAATTTCCATCATAACTAACTTGAAGAAATACTACTTCTTAAAGGACAATATGTTATTCCAGATTGTACTTATAGACCTCAATTCCAATGGACTACTATGCTGTAGAATGTCTCATGAAAACTCAACACTAGTGGCTTCATGATAAATCCCATTCAAGTCTGCAAACATACAGAATAGTATTACAATGTAATTTAAAAGCAGCTTCTTCTGCTAGGTCAGACATAACTGATGGTGAAGGATAACTCTGGGGTGTCTGCTGTACTGAGTCCTAGTTCTCAGTTGAGCTGTCTGTAGCAACTACTAATGAATGTTAAGTGAATTGAAACTGTTATACACAGACAAGACCAGCTAAAGTAAACTCTGGAATTCACAGTAATTAATTATATGGAAAGAATTATTTTTAACTAAGCCCCTAGGTCTTGATTTTTCAAGAAGTGTAAGTTAAGTTATGTGACTTGGACCACACAAGTTATTTTATTGACCTAATAGGAATGAAATTTGAAGTTGTTTTTGGCAAGAATTGAATTTGGAAATGTAAAGCATCAAGTTGGATACTACTAAGAATCTAGTCTTACCATCTGTAGTGTCTGCTACTACTCCATTATCAATATTTGAGCCATAATTTATTGATTCATAAACTTCATCTACTCTCATCTCCTGACATCATTTTTCCATTTGCTCTTTGTTTTAAAATGTTCTGATATGAATAATTTGAAAAGATTCTGAAAATTCAGCTAATTACTTAAATGGCCAAAAATGCCAATATATTATTTCTTATGTGATAGAAAAGATTTAAAGAGATTAATGCAGGTAAAGGTATAAGGTAAATCCATAGATTACAGCATACCTACCAACTTGGATTTTAATCCCATGTAAAAAATGACATCAGAGTGGTCGCATGCTGAAATGACATTAACAGGTTCAGTTATGAATTAACATAAATCATTTTTAAAAAATGTCTTGATAGAGGCAAGGATTTGTTGTGTTGGAAAATATATCATTGGAAGGAGAAGAGTTACCTGGAAGTGTGGGCCGATTAATGAACCCTGGTAAGAAAAATATGTTCCTTGGTTGTTGTAAAATTTTTTCCTTCTGTCTATGAATAGTTAGAAATTTTACTATATATGTTACATAACTTCTATTGATTAAACATTATATTCTTGACAGTCCTTAAATCTTAGTTGCTACATATCACAGAACAGCTTATATAAAGGAGGTCTTTCTTACCATAATTTACTTGTTCTTCCAGTGGGTGTTTATGTCCAAATATTTTTGTTGCCAGTGCCGCCTCGACTGGCTTCTGTGCCGGTGGCACATAAAAAACACCATCCGAACGTGGCCAATGCCAGCACCGCCTCGACTGGCTTCTGTGCCAGTGGCACATAAAAAGCACCATCCGAACGTGGCCGATGCCAGCACCACCTTGGCTGGCTTCCGTGCCGGTGGCACGTTAAAAGCACCAACTGATCATGGCCGATGCCAGACTCCCCTGGCACCTGTGCAGGTGGCACGTAAAAAGCACCCACTACACTCGCGGAGTGGTTGGCGTTAGGAAGGGCATCCAGCTGTAGAAACACTGCCAGATCAGACTGGAGCCTGGTGCAGCCCCTGGCTTTCCAGACCCCGGTCGAACCGTCCAAACCGTGCTAGCGTGGAAAACGGACGCTAAACGACGATGATGATGATGATAATGAAAGCTGTGTGATAGAAAAGTTTCTTTAGGGAGATGTGGCTGTTGCACTGAACCGTTCAAGCTTTCTAATCAACTTTATCTAGAATGTTCAATAACACAACTCAATGCTGTAGTCTTATGGTCAGTGACAAATTTTTCCTCTGTCAATGATTCACACAAATTTATAAGTTGTTGAAGGACAAGATTCATGACCACTTATGTGTACAGTGAAAATATAATGCAAAGGGTGTTATTTAATTACTTAAATTACAACTGATTATTTTAAAATAAATATTATTTGTAAATACATATATATTTAATTTTTATTGCCTTTGGAATAGTTCAAATTGAAGGCATATTTTCATTATATAATGTTTGTATCATTCAACCATGATAGTGGTTGAATATATTCTTAAGTCTGTAGAAAGACCATGTGAAAAGGAGAGGTGACAAATGAATGACTCCTTTAAACACAACGCACGGTTGCCTTACAATAAAAGCTAAAATATGGATAAATGTATTCAAGTACCAGAAAGGAATAAAGAGAAGATGACACAACTGGAGAATGTAAGAGAAATGTTTTATTTAGATGTTAGCAGAGTGTGTGTCCGTGAGTGCAAAATAAGTACATACAAAATAAGAACAATAATAATAGACAGGCCGTCAAGCATACATAGTGTGTCTGTGTGTGCGCGTCATAAGTACATATATAATAAGAACAATAAGACAGGCCATCAAGCATACAATAATGTGTATGTGTGTGAGATAAAATACAGAGCATAGAATGAGTCTATCAAGACGCTAGAAGTAGCTCACACAAGATGTAGATAAATACCAGTTTGTAGTAAGATACACAATAGTAGAAGTTCTGTAACAAAGAAGTTGAGGTCATAAGTCAGAGGCCAGTTGAACACATGTCGTGTAGCAGTTGTGGCTTCCATGCTGTGCCGGGTTACTTGATACAGGAAATTCTCACAGGTTGAGCTAGCTGTTAAACATGGTGAAGCATTCACAAACAGCGTGAAGTTAAACCTGGGCGAATGGCTGTGGCGTCATTGAGATGAAGGCGATGGTGGTGGAGACGACGTTAAGATTGAAGGCGATGGTGGTGGAGGTTCTGAATACTGCTGGTGTTGTCTGTCACTGGAACTGGCTGTGCTCTGTGGTCAGTGGTGAGAACCAAAGATGCTCGATTCGATGAATCACTGGGTTTTGTAGCAAATAGGAGGCTCCAGAAGAGAATTTAGAAGACTGTGTCACGGGACCTTATCAGAAGGCTGCGATTGGTTGGATCGCACATTGGCGTGAAATAAAGCAAGAGACAAACTGCACTAAAACCAACCAATCAGAGTAGTGGACACAACAGGGCCCAAGTGGCTAAAGGTTAACTGTTATCTGCTATATCCATATTTGTGTTATATATGTCAGAGAGAAAGGATGAATTTCACTAAAGGTACGCTACAAGTCCACCATTTCATCAATCGCAGCAGCTTCCAAACTTCACCACTAATTCAGTTCTCAACTAAATTGCAAACTGTTAACAGTTTTAAAGAGGACACCTCCTCAGCTACATTTTGGCATAAATAGTTTGAGATTTGGTTCAGTAGAAAAAGTTACATCAAAATATTTGAGGTCTAAAGGTGGGCAGTAAGGCATCTATTCATCTTCACTTAACATAAATTTTTTTTATTTTAAAATAAAAGCATACTTTTCTTATGTCTAAATGATAGAAAAATGCATGAGAACTTCAGAATTGTTAATTGCATTGAGCAAAAATTAGTATTAAAAAATTTATGAGGTGAAATGTCATGAAATTTCATGTCAATAAGTGAGGAAGTAAGAAGTAACACTCCAAGCAATAATGTTAAGATAAGAATATATTTCAAAAATGAATATTTACATTCCAACATGGTGAGTTGGCAGAAATGTTAGTGTGCTAAGCAAAATGCTTAGTGGTATTTTGTCTGTCTTTTTGTTCTGAGTTCAAATTCTACTGAGGTCAACTTTACCTTTCATCCTTTCGTATATCTCATTTTTTTAATAAATTTATTTTTAATATGCTGCTGAATTACGTTAAATTTAACTTGTTAATTTTCTCTTTCAGCTTTAATTAACTTGCTTTCTGCTTTTTTTTTTGCTTTTCCTTTTTAGTTTCTTTCCTTTTCTTTTTAGTTAATTATTTAATCAGACTAGTTCATTAATGTATTATATGCTTCAGATATGTGCATCTAAATTTATGGAGGCAGGAATATAGTCATTTTGGGGCTGAGTCTCTATGGCAGACCTGAAGTCATGTAGTAAGGCTGTCCAGAAAAGGCATTGGTTAAAAGTACTTATATACTAAATTTACTTTTTAAATTTCAAAATTAATTAAAAGGGATTTTTCATAAATCAAATTTATATTAATGGGATGTAGGTAATTTTAACTTGTGTATATCTGCCCCAGAATGACTATATTCCTGCCCCCATAAATTACAGTTGTATTGAATAATTATTGATAGATCTAGATTAGCAGCTGTCTGCTATTATCACCCACTCAAAATGTAGTTTACTTAAGGTGAGCCTGGTAACTGATAGTTTTGAGGTCTTGTTGTTTGTAACTTTTGGTGAGCCATAGTGCAACCAAGAGCATGGTAAAAATCCCTACCATTAATTTGGTGTGGATGGGTAATATCAAATAATTCAATCACAACATGTATTTAAATTAAACATGAAAAAATTGAAATATTATCATCACTTACATGGAAAAATTGAAATATTATCTTTCAGTATTTTATAAATTAAAATCTTAAAGTATTATTGACACATTATTAATTATCTTATAATAGCAATGCCTGGAAAAATCATGGATTACATGGAAAAATGCGAGCATGAAAAGTAATATTCTTAAGATTATAAACCAGGAAAAGTACAAGACAGGTTATTACACCTGGAAAAATATAGGACAAGCTATTACTTCTAGTAATGTAAAGAATAAGAAACTTTTTACTTAAAATATTGCAGCTAAAATTAAAATTTGAATATTAAAAATTATTTTATTATAGTTTACAAATAACACTATACTTATTTAAGTAGAACTTGGCTAATTTACAATCGTAGATACAGAAAAAAGTGACTAATTAGACAATCATACAAATTATCTGAATAGTTTTGTACAATAAATTTAAAAGATGAGAACTGTAAAGAGTGATAAATTAGAAGAACTGGCATTCTTTGCTGCAATATTTTTAAAGGACATTTGGTAACTATTTCTAGCAAGTTGGTAACCACTTCATTGAAGATACCTTGTTAGTTGATGATTGTAGAACTTCTGCATTCTGTGGTAGTAACTTCAATGAAATTTCTAAGATGCAAAATACCATTGACTGTGTTTTACCACAAACTATAGCAGCACAAAGTAAAGTTCTATACCAGACAGTATTCGATAGTGCTACACAAAAAAAACATGATATTTTAATCACATAACATAAAGTGTAATTAGAGTGCAATACATACATCACTCAGTATAATATATTAAACAAATAACTGCATTATTTAATATAATAGTAAGCACATCACTCTCAGTTATAGCTCAATGATATTCAAGATAATACAATTCATTCATCACTCAATCTTGTACAGAACACTAACCATTTCCAGTGCTATACTACAAATCTTAATTAAAAGATTAAAGTCTGTCTCAAGCCTACAGGTCTGTTTGATTGGAACTTATCCCAGTTTCTGTGACATTTAAGTGACTGAGAGTACATGACTGACCCTGAATCAGATGCTGTCTAGCACAAGATACCCCCCACTTCACTCTGGTTGTTGCTGGTATTAATTTTCGGTTGAGTAGACTGAACCAATGCAAAATGAAAAGCCTTGCTCACAGACACAACAGGTCACTTGATCAGAGAATCAAGCCCATCAAATTGTTGCTTTATTTGATTACTTTATTGCTTTCAATATTTTATTCTTCATGATAATGCATCAGCTCACATGACTCAAATGTCAAACACTGCCATTTATGAACACAATTTTGAAAAGCTGTCTCACTCAATCTTTTCTCCGCAACTTGCCATCTGTGATTTTTCCTGGTTTTCAAATTTGAAGCACCATTTTAAGAGTAGACAATTCTTCTGTGATGAAAAACTTCAGTTGGCTACAGAAGAGTGGTTGATTGAGCAAGACAGACAGTTATAAATGGTAAAAAGAAATTGTACCACAAAAAGCAAATTGAAAGAAATGATGACTTGAAGAATAAAAGTAATGGTTGAAAAATACAATAAAATTAAAATAAAAGTATTGTTTACCTACTGTCGTACCATTAAGTGTGTTGGGAACACCCCTCATACAAACTACAAATAAAAACATGGTTTCTTCGGCTCACCAGTCTTGGAGATCCTAGAGTGGGTCATAGAGACTATCCTTCCTCTTCTAAACCATGAAAATCAAGGCAAAACGTTTTCAATAAGGCTTTTCTCTTTTACTGGTTCAAGTCAGTGGGTTATGGAAGGCTATGCACTTATTCACTTGATTTCAAAAAATATATATAATTTTAATTTCTTTATTTTGAATGATTAATTTCTCTTCAGGTCATGCAATTGAAGCAGGATGGTTTCTCTTGAGATATGCAGTTCAAACAAGCAATAACTCACTCAAAGAAACTGCCCTAATGTCATTGATTGAAAAGCCATTCCAAACAGGCTGGGACAAGGAAAATGGAGGTCTTTTCTACTTTTTAGATGCAAATGGCCTCTCACCTATGCAATTAGAATGGAATATGAAACTTTGGTGGCCTCTCTGTGAAAGCATGATAGCTTTCTTAATGGCTTATAAATATACAGAAAAAGATCACTATTTGCACACATTTGCAACAATCTTTGATTATGGAATTACACATGTGAGTATTTTATTGCTTCCAACGAATTTTTAAAATATATTATATATCTCCAGAAAATATGACAGAACAATGTAGTAAGCTTCTAAAATAAGGTGAACTGCAATTCCATTTTTAAAAATATTTTTCATTGTAGACATTCAATGGGATATTCTGTCTGAGAGAATGAATGATCTCTAATTTCCAATTTTGTGGCAGAAAACAACCATATATGTGCTTAATACAGTAAATACCAGGGTTATATACCTAATTGAACTTATGTGTGTGTGTGTGTGTATTGATATTTTCAGTTTAGTGACCCAGATTATGGGGAATGGTTTGGTTACCTCAAGCAAGAAGGTCAAGTCAGCCAGAATTTTAAAGGAGGAATGTTCAAAGGTAAGAAAACTGTACTGTGTTGTTTTAACTTTAGAGAAATTGACATTGATGCAATTTTATTATGGAATGGCATGGTTGCAGTAGTTGGGTTGCAAAGAATTATGAGCATAGCTACAGAAGGAAAGACATCTAAGAAAGCTTTCTTCAGTATTGTTTTGAAATATCAACATACCACCATTTGTATCACAGGGGAATATAGTGTTTAGGCATTAGTGTTAAGCCAGTAGTATTTGGTTTATTATGCTTTTATGTACACAAAATCTCACTATGTGTGGACTAAGAATGTTTACACATAGTAGAAACTTTGGCAATGTGCTGTGCGTGAGAAAACTCATCAAGCCAAGCGAAATCATAGTCATGGCTGATGCTGGTGTCACATAATTGGCACCCGTGCCAGTGGAAAATAAAAGCAACCATGCTGGTGGCACATAAAAAGTACCCATTACATTCTTGGATTGGTTGGCATTAGGAAGGCATCCAGCCATAGAAACCATGCCAGATTAGACAGGAACCTAGTGTAGTTCTCTGGCTTGCCAGTTCCAGTCAAACCATCTAACTCATGCCAGTATGGAAAGTGGCTGTTAAATGATGATGATGATGATGATGGTGTGTGTGTGATTCCTTGATTGAAGGGGTGTTGTACTGAGAGATGTGGCTTATGCTTTCTTTTAAGAGACAAGAGCATGATAGAGAGATAAGAACAGGTGTCTTGCTGTAGAAGAGATACATGGCTATCCCAGCTGGAAAAGGAGACAAGATGGTGATAATTAAGTGGCAGGATGTACCCTCAAGGTACAAGAAGAGGATGAGGACAAAAGAAGAGGTAAAGGGGATAGGGATAGAGGATTAGGTAAGTTCACATAAGTGTGAGGTGAGAGACTGATGATTAGAGGTAGGGATATAAGTGATGCAGTGAATGGCAAATAGGAGAGAAAATATGGCACCTTGGAGAGAAGGTGAAGGAAATAGGAATGGATCAGGAAGGAGGGGGTTGATAAGTGGTAGTACAGAAAAGGTGGGGGTAAATAGCAGAATTATAATAAAACTATAGATGAGAAATAGGGAAATGATGTGAAGTTTGGGGATGGAGAGGGAAAGGTGCTCAGTGACAAGGTCAGAGATTAGAGGTATGTAGGAATTAATTTAGAGAGAGTGATGAACAAAGATGCGATGGTGGTCAATGGCTAATATGTGATCGTGTTATGAGGTGATATTGAGAATGTAAGATGAGTGATATGTGGATGTAAGAAATACATATATCACACACCCTGACTACCTCAATCACTCTATCTACTAATTTCTATACCAATAATATGCTTATACCACCCATCCCATCACTGTTACCTATGTTTCTTGTCCATGAGGAATCTAGTAGATTCCATCATACCTCATGTAATTTAAAATGTTGGTAATTTCAAATTACATCAGTAGTGAGTTAACTTGGAATTCCCAAATGACAATATAACCTTCGTATCATTAAAATATCCTTGGTCCGATGAATAGCAAGCTAAATACCTCTCGTTGAGTAATTATTACATCAGAAAATCAGCTAGCTAGGAACATATGTAGACTGGATTTTACCTGTTCCATCTCCCTTAATTTGATATATATATATATATATAAATGGAGTTTAATGCAGGTATAAATCAGATGCTTTTACTTTCGACACATGTTTCGAAGATTTCACTGATATTATTCAAAAGAATAAATGGTATAAAACAATGCAATCTTCTCTTCAGGGAAGGGTAAAAACGAAACTTGTCAATAAGACATTTTAACAGAAAATGATGGATATGTCTAGTGATTTACTGAATGCTATTAATATTGTTTGAAAAAACGTTATATGATGTAATGTCAGAAGTAGCCTATCAAAAGAGGAGGGATATTTGTAGTGAATGTTAAATATAAAAGAAAATTAATGTTTAAATTATGTATAATGATAGAGATTACTTATATGAACTAAAGGTGTGTTTTTGCCAATGTTTACATCAGTATGCATACTCTATAACTGTGTTTACGAGGGGATTTTTAGAAAAAATAATGAAAAATAGTTCAGAATTACAGAGAAGACAGAATTCCTTGCTTTTGTCATAAGGTATCAAGATTGAGAGAATCAACCATTCTAAATTAAAATGTTCATTGTGGTCTTTTAGATCCCAAATTAATTTACTGAGCCCAGTACTGTTACATTTATTCCTATCCCTAAATGCTGAGTAATGGATAGAAATTCTTTTAGATAACTCTAACGATGTGCTTCCAATGTAAAATCATACTTTATTATGAGTATTGATTATACACTGGTATATAGAATTTTTAATTTCAGAGTTACTTGACATAAACTTAATTCAGTTGGAATTGACTTCAGATACAATAACCTTGTTATTAATATTTCTAGAGGGATGGACGGTATTAGCTAAATTAATGTTAGTATTAGTAAATGTATTAATATTTAACAGTTTCTTATTATGTGAAGAGATAATTTGTAAAAGATATTTTTGTGTTGGAAAAACCAATCCTAACCGTATGTGAATAGATAAGAGAGTAATACCTAGAATTCTTTGGAAAATTCTTAACAATAGCTTGACGAAATTGCAGTGGGAGATTAGATTTAATTTGTCTCCCATATGGAACTATGAACCAAATATTTTTACTACTATTTTTTATCTTATTTTTAGTGTAATTATGTTTGAAAGTCTTACATTTACTTTTAGAATGATAATAGGGGATTAAATAAGGGTTATCTCCCTTCCTCTGCTTTGTATCGGTTCATAAGTTATGTTTGTTATCAATAATTCTTTTACAACTAGATTTCATATCTACATTATTGAAGTTAGAATAAGACTGAATAGAATCTATGTAGAAAATTTTCTCCATATAACCTGCTTTAAGTAAGGCAGAGTTATAAAATTCAGCATTATCATTGAAAATGTCAACATTAGCAGATAATTTAGATAATCTAAATGAAATATTCTTAACCAAGTTCTTAGTAATTGCCTTAGAATGATTACTAAATTTGCTAATGTACTTAAGATTGGTCAATGGTTTATGATATGGGAAATAAGAGTTATTGTGTAAATTAAGTGTAATATCTAAAATGTTGGCCTTCATCATATCACCATCAAAAACGATGTTTAAGCCCATTCTACAAAAAAATTTAACTAAACTATTCTTAACTTTTTGTACCTTATGGTTGGAAACATTTTGGAGGTAAAGTAAACAATCATCACGATATAGACCTCCATAAATGTTAAGGAACTGTTCTGCCTTTTCAAAAAGTATATAAATACAGGCTAAATCAGCTATTTGTGCTGAATCAGAACTTCCCATTGTTACATCAAAGCTATCTGGTGTGTCTTTACAGACCCACAACTTATTATCAAATTTTATAATAGATTTTCTGGCTTCCAACACAACACTAATTTCTTCTCGGGTGAGACCAGCTTTGTTATGAGCAAGCTACTAGAGAATTAAAAAGTAACTTAACACTAACAAGATACATTATTTACTACAACAACAACTAATAATAATAATAATGATAATAATAATAATAATAGAAACAATATGTTATAATTTACTAATCATAATAATTGGTACTTATTTTATCAACCCTGAAAAGATGAAAGGGAAAGTTAACTCCAGTGGCATTTAATCTTAGAATGTAAATTCAGAAAAAATGCTGGTAAGCATTTTGTCCAGTGCAGTAACAATTCTGCCAGTTTGCTGCTGCTAATAATAATAATAATAATAATAATAATAACAACAACAATAATAATAATGGTTTCAAATTTTGCCACAAGGGCAGCAATTTGGGGGGAGAGGACAAGTTGATTACTTCGACTCCAGTGTTCAACTGGTATTTATTTTATAGACCTCAAAAGGATGAAAGGCAAAGTCAATCTCAGTGGGATTTGAACTCAGAACATAAAGACAGACCAAATACCATTTTGCAATCATTAAAGGAATCTGAGGGATATGAAGGATAATGTAAAATGATTGCACTGTGAGACCACATATTTATCAACAAAAGAAATTCAGAACTTAGACTAATTTGAAAGCCGGTGCTTCTGGTTTGCATGCAAAATGGCAAATGATTTCAGACACATCTTGTGTATTCCTTAATAAGATATGCACCTCTATGTAAAGTTATTGTAGCTCTCTATATTTTCTTCATCTTCTATTTATTCCCCAGGGTGTTACCATCTTCCACGAAGTTTAATGATATGTGAAAAATTACTACAAGAAGTGTTGAACAAAAAACCAGGAAACTAAATTTTCCTCAAAATAGTTTTAAGCAATTTATATCTTTCTGAATAAACAAATTTATCTGAGTATGTAACTCCTGTATTATTTAATGTTTGGTAATGTTTTCAATGCATGATTGAAGTAAATTTTGTGTAAGTCAAGACACTAAGGATATCTGATGATTAAGAGCATTCTTTTGTCTCCTGGTATGTATTCTTCACTTTGAAATATACTGAAGACATCAACAGCAAACATTCCTTAATGAAGGAGCATAGAATCACAGATTTCATGACTTCTTCTTCTGATAATAAGAAAAAAAGTAAAAGAAATAGGTGCAGGCATGGTTAAGTGGTTAAAAAGTTAAAAAGAAAAAGGGGAGAAGAGAGAGGAGAAAAGGGAGAGAGAGAAGAGAAAGAGAGGGAGAAAGGGGAGAGAGAGTGGAAGAAAAAGGTACAAGAAAGAGGACAGAAACAGGTGCTGATGTAAAGGAGATACTTGGTTACTGAGCCAGAAGGAAAAGCAAGAGGAGGAGTGATCAAGAATGAGGTTAGAAACAGGTGTGCCGCCGTTAGGTTCAATCCTTCTGCATCATACCTTGAGCAAATGTCATCTACTATTTCCTGGATTGACCAAAGCTTGAGTGAATTTGATATGCAGAAATTGAAAAGAATTGGAAGGCGGCGAGCTGGTAGAAACGTTAGCACGCCGGGCAATATGCTTAGTAGTATTTCGTCTGCCGCTACTTTCTGAGCTCAAATTCTGCCGAGGTCGACTTTGCCTTTCATCCTTTCAGGATCGATTAAATAAGTACCAGTTATGCACTGGGATTGATATAATCGACTTAATCCATTTGTCTGTCTTTGTTTCTCCCCTCTGTGTTTAGCCCCTTTTGGGCAATAAAGAAATAAGAAATTGAAAAGAAACTTATGATGTACATACAGGTTACAGCTTTGGTTCTATAAATGAGGTGGAAGCAAGGCTGCTAGTCAAATGACTTGTTGATCTGCAAGAAATCTGCCAACCACCTGATCACCTATCAATCTAGTAGGCACACAAACCATATTGACTACATTTTCATATGTAGCACCAGCACAGGCAAGGTCAGTTTTGGCATGCTCTTCCAAATGCCAACCACTTTACAGTGTGGACTGGATGCTTTTTACATGGCACCTTGAGAGGTGAGGCATTGGAGGAAGGGATCTTGTGACAGATAATGAAAGATAAGGCGGCGAGATGGCAGAAACGTTAGCGCACCGGGTGAAATGCTTAGCGGTATTTCGTCTGCCGTTACGTTGTGAGTTCAAATTCCGCCGAGGTCGACTTTACCTTTCATCCTTTCAGGGTCGATAAATTAAGTACCAGTTATGCACTGGGGTCGATGTAATCGACTTAATACCTATGTCTGTCTTTGTTTGTCCCCTCAATGTTTAGCCCCTTGTGGGTAATAAAGAAATAGAGAATGAAAGATTAGAGTGTGACCGAGAGGCAGAAACAGGTGTCTGGCTATAGTTGAGGGGGCATAGGAGGTGATCTTGTGTTAGATGATGAAAGGTTAGAGTGACAGAGAAACAGAGAGGTAGAAACAGGTGTCTTACTAAAGAGGAGGTACACAGTTACCCAACCAGAAAGAGAGAAGAGAAAGAGAGGGAGAAAAGGGAGAGAAGAGAAAGGAGAAAAGAGAGAGAGAAGAGAAAGAGAGAAGAAAATGGAGAGAGAGAAGAGAAAGAGAGGAGAAAAGGGAGAGAGAGAGAAGAGAAAGAGAGGGAAAAAAGGGAGAGTGAATGGAAAAAAGAAGTACAAAAAAGAGGACAGAAACAGGTGTGCTGATGTAAAGGAGATACTTGGTTACCTAGCTGGAAGGAAGAGCAAGAGAAGGAGAGAGTGATCAAGAATGAGGGCAGAAGCAGGTGTGCTGCTGAAGAAGAGAAACAGAGGAAAGAGCAAGGGAAAGAAAGAGAGAGTGGGAAACAGCAAAAGTGTAAGAGAGAGCAGGAAAGAGATGGCAGTGAAGTGCCAGGGTATACTCACAAATAACAAGGATCGGACAATAGATGGCATGGTAAGGAAGAGAGAGATAAATGATGCCAATTGCCAGGGCATGCCCTCAAGGTATGGAGGTCATAATATACACAGCCAGGTATTGCCAAGAAGGTGCAAATAAGGAGTGGGGATTGCAGTGATTGGTGAAAACCTGGGTATAAAGATGGGGTGGGGGAAGCAGCAATACAGTGAGGGCAAGGAAGGGGAGTAGGAGACAATCATAATGTATGAAGAGAAAATGTGAGGAAAAGAAAGATGCAGTTTAGAAGAGGAGATGTAGTTCAGTTTCTTGGGGTAGGGTGTGTGAAAAGTTTATTGCTACATAAGGGTGGGACACAACACTTCTAGCACTCAGTTTCACTGACGTGGGTGGGTCTTCGCTAGAACCTCATCATCAGATATCTCGGTCTATTGTCATTTCCTCTATGAGCCCTAACATCCCAAGATTGATCCTCACCACTTCATCCCACATCTTCCTAGGTTTCCCTCTTCCACAGGTACCCTCCATTTTCAGTGACAGACACCTCTGTATACAACTGTCCATTCTTATATACATCACATGTCCAAACAAACGCATTGTCCTCTCCTGCATTCCACATTTAATGCCTCTTATGCCTAACTTTTCTCTCAACACTGTTGCACTTCATCAGTCATGCACACTGATGTAAATCCAACATACTATCTTCATTCCTTTCCAGTCTACACATGTCCTCCACATTGAAAGCCTATGTCTCACTACCATGGAGTATAGCCGTTCATACACAAGCATCATACAATCTACTTTTCACTCTGTCTGAGAGTTCTTTTGTTGCCAGCAGAGGTAGTAGTTCTCTGCACCTCCTCTATCATATTCTTATTCTAGAAACAATACTTTCAGAATATCCACCACTGTTACTAATTTGATCACTTAAGTAGTAGAAACTATCTACTATATCAAGAGAGCCTCCTGAGCATTTGAGAGAGTCTAAGTCACATGTGCTCCTAGTGCTTATTGTCCTGCACATCTGCCACATACAAAAATGACCTTATCTGTTAATCTAGCTGACTCCACTGCATTGCTTATGCATCCATAGCTTACACAGGGTGCAGCAAATGGAATTACTTCCCATTTCTTTCCTACATATTGAACAGGGCCATTTACCTGAGGGGAAAGAGAGTCTTATCTGCTTTCTTGCTAACCACAACTTTAGTCTTTGCCAGGTTAACTTTAAGGCCCTTTGATTCTAAGTTTTGTTTCCATACCTGGAACTTCTCCAAGTCTGCAATAAGAGTGAGGTCATCAGCAAATAGCAGTTCCTGTGGACATCCAGTTTTGAATTCCTCAGTTATGGCCAGGAGAACTATGATGAATAAGAGTGGACTAACAAGTGATCCCTGGTGAACTCCAACTTTTACACTAAATTCATCATTGTATTCAAGGGCGATTTTCACCTTACTGACATGGTTTGTATGACTAACAGGCCACTCCTATATTCATAACTTCCTTACAGATCATCAGATAAAAGGGCAGTGAACCCTGTCAAAAGCTTTCTTTAGGTTAATGAAAGCTAAGTACAATGGTTTACTTTTGGCCAGATACTTTTCTTGCAGCTGTTTCACTAAGAAGACAACATCCATGGTACTTCTCCCAGGAACAAAACCAAACTCCATCTTATCTAGCTTAATTCTATTCCTAATCAATTGAGCTATAACTCACTCTGTAATTTTTATGATCCGGTCCAGCAGTTTGATACCTTTGTAGTTGTTTCTATCTAAAGCATCACCTTTACCTTTGTAGCAGACTATAATACTACTACACCAGTCTTTGATGATGATGCCTTCCTGAACAGCCTGATTAACAATGCAAGTGACTAGGTTGTATCCCACACAGCCAGTATTTTTGTTGATTTGCCGGGTCTTTGAGCTTCCATAATCTTCTTTTCCAGTATGGTTTATTTCTCTGAGTCATTCTAGCTCTAATTCTGAAGTCACTAACCAGTAGCCTATGTTGGTGTGTACACACTTCACCTGGGAAAAACTTTGCATTTGTGAGCATCAGCCTATCTTGTTGCCTGGTGAGAAGGTAATTGACCTGGCTTATGTTTCCACCAGACTGACAACTGATTAGGTGGCTGGCTGGTTTTCTGAAGTTAGTGTTGCAGATCATGAGATCATTTGCATCATAGAACTCCAGTAACTTTGCTCCCTCCTCATTCCTGGGGCCAAAACCATAGCCATCATGCACACCATGGAATCTATGAAAAGGCTGCCCAACATGTCCACTGAAGTCGCCAGCCACAATAACTAAGTCTCAATCATTTGTTGTTGTGGTAGTCTACAGAAGGACCTCATAGAATTGGTCCTTCTGCTCATCAGCCAGCCTAACTTGTGGAGCATAGGCAGAGATAACTGTAACTGTTAATCTATATATGATAACTCTCAACTTAATAACCCTATCATATACTCTCACTACCTCAGTTACCTTATATACCCACACCACCTACTCTATCAGGGCATTAAGTTGTAGAAACCATGTCTAAACAGACATCAGAGCTCAGTACAGTCCTCTAGTCTGTAACTGTCCAACCCATGCCAGAATGGAAAACAGATGTTAAATGATTATAAGGCGGTGAGCTGGCAGAATCGTTAGCACGTCGGGCGAAATGCCTAGCCGTATTTCGTCTGCCATTACGTTCGGAGTTCAAATTCCGCCGAGGTCAACTTTGCCTTTCATCCTTTCAGGGTCGATAAATTAAGTACCAGTTACGAACTGGGATCGATGTAATCGACTTAATTCGTTTGTCTGTTCATGTTTGTCCCCTCTATGTTTAGCCCCTTGTGGGTAATAAAGAAACAGATTATGATGATTGTTGTTGTCTCCGTCATCATCATCTGTCCATTTTCCATGCTGGCATGGGTTGGACAACAGTGGGTTGAAGTACTGTGTCTTGCTTCAACGTGCAAGTTTTAGCATGATTTCAGAGAGTGCTGGGTGCATTTTACGTGGTATTAATATTAGAGAGGTTAGCTTGTGGTGCAGAATTAAAGAGTAGAAAACAAAGTGTGACAGAAGAAAAAGATTTATTGAGAAAGGATGATAGTGAAGAATAATGTCAGGGTTTAATGTAAAAGGGGAAAACAAAATAGTAAGAGTTATGGGGTGAATTGAGTAGGTGGACCCAGTCACAGGGTAGGTTGGTGACTTTCCATGACTGCATGTGTTGGATAGTTGATCAGGATCCAAGTTGGTTCTTATTGGAGTTACATAGAATTATTGTCGATGGAGGCTGATAGGGAAGAGCATGATAATTGGGAAAAGGGAAGACATAGTATCAGGAGGTTAGTGAGGGAGAAAGAAAGTTATAAGGAAAGTGGGTGTGTTGAGTAGAAGGAGGTGCTCTGCTACCATGCATTATATATTGTGGCTAGAGTGATGCATGGAGGATATATATGTTAATATTGAGGAATCAAAATGTATCCTCAAGATAAAATTTCTAAGAATGTAGTGACAGAAGAATAGGAGAGGATGAATAAAGGCTACTAAAGTCTAATCCTTCCCAAATCAAGTATCATTATCTGGAAAAATAGATGAGAGAAGGAGGAGTAGAAAGATATGGGTAGAGGAAATGGGGTTGGGGATATTCAATAAGCATAGATTGAATGCTTTTATTCTCAGTTATGATTAGCATGGTAAGGTGACTGGATGAAGAGATGGTACGGAGATGCGAGTGTATAGAATAGGCACAGTGGATAAGAGAAGAGAGGCGAGGGTATAGAATTGGCAAGAGATGGTGAGAAGATATAACTCTATGACAAGACTGAACGTATGAAAAATTCAAAACCAATAATAACAATAATGATAGGATGAACAAGTATAAAATTAGAATTTTAAAAAATAAAATTAAAAAAACAATTCTTTTCACATACATTCTATATTAAAAAAGACAACAATTTTATTTATATGTATTTTCATATGCATATTACAAATTGCATATTTGTATATTATAAAACAAAGGATTTTTTTTATGTCAATAGTATCTTCTTATAGCTCAGCATTTACCTTAGTAGAACTCAATTTATCGTGATCTGAATTCAAAATTACATGATAATAAAAGTTAACAGCTTTTTCAAAATTTGCTACTGATATTCTTTCATTATCTCCATGAACCATGCTTGCAGTCTCTGGCGTTACAAATGCAGGGTTGAATCGGTAGATACTTTTCGTCATATGTTTATAGTGGTGAGTATCTGTGTTGGCAATCATTAGTCCTAAAGAAAAGAGATAAGTTAAACAATGATGAAAACTATTGAAAAAAAAAAGAAAGAAGAAGATTCAATTTCATGAAAAACATGTGAACATAAAAGCAATAATTCTAAAGCCAAAAAAAAAACAAGAAAAGAAATTCTTTGAACTGTTGAGAGACATAATTTTATAATTAAAGCTAAATTAAAAATTTAATTTTTGGAACATATACCTTACTTGCTCTTTTGTAAAATATGACCAGTTTTCAATGCCTCACTGAAATAATGTTTACAAGTGGCAATATATATGTATGCATATTTGTGTGTGTGTGCATGTGCCTATAATTGCAAATGGTCAATCCAAGGTCATTGCTCAGTCATGTGTTGAAGGAAGGAATTTGAACTAAAAACAATAAGTAACTTTAAAGACATTTATACTCTCACTCATACACACACATATATACACAAACACATGCACTCACAGATACATACATATCCTTTTTAGGAGTTTATTGTTGTTTTCCTTTTCTCTGTCATTGTCCCAAAAGCAGTTACAATTAATTCCCAAGGGAATTGTAGCAGCTTTGAGACTGGGTAGCAAACTTTTAATTGAATGAATTTGTGTCACTAATTTGAAGAAATCTATGGTTATTTATCAAAAAGAGGATCCATTACATTTTTAAAGTTACAGGGGTTGGACAAAATACTGAAAACACCTTAAAATTTCAAACAAATTTATTTTAATATGGAGTAGGACTGCTTTGGCAGTAATTACAGCTTGAATTCTATGAAATATGGACTCGCACAAAGTTTGAATTGTTACCAAAGGAATTTTTGTCCATTTTTCAGCTAAAACAGTCTCCAGTCCTTGTAGTGATGATGGTGGAGGATATCAACTCTTTACTCGTCTTTCTAAAATGCACCATCAATGTTCAATAATATTGAGATCTGGGGACTGTGGTAGCCAGATAAGATGTTCAACTTCACTAGAATGTTCTTCGTGCCATTCAGTAACAACTTTAGCTGTGTGAATTGGTGCATTATCATCCTGAAAGATTGTGTATCCTTCTGGAAACAGTTCTGCAACCATAGGATGAATATGATCAGATAAAATGCTTAAATAGTCTTGACTATTAATTCTGCCATGAAGGGAAACCGTTGGGCCAGCGGATTTCCAAGATACAGCCCCTAGATCATTACAGATCCTCCTCCATGTATAAAAGTTGGAAGAAGGCAGTCTGGGTCAAATGCCTCTTTTGGCTGTCTCCACACGTATACTCGGCTGGTGATCGAAAATATGGTAAAAGATGACTCATCCAAGGAAATAACATTCTTTCACTACTCTAGGGACCAATTCTGTAGGTTTTTACTCCACTCTAAATGCTTTGCAACGTTAATTTTAAAGTAATGGTTTTCTGATTGCATCCCTCCCATGAAATCCAGCTTTGTGCAGCTCCTGGCAAACAGTTTTAGTGGAAACTGAGTTCTCAAGGTGGTTATTAAGCTCTGCAGTAATTTTGGGAGCTGTACTTTTGTGAACCTTTCTAACAATTCGCGTAAGAGTCTGACAGTCCCTATCTGAAGGTTTTGGTTTTCTTTTGGAGTTTCTTCTGGAATTTCGATGAGGAGGTTTTTCCCTCTTTCTCAAAGGCTGTCATTACTTTCAAGACAGTACTTCTTGATGCACCAAACATTTTAGATGTTTTCGTTAGGCTAGTGCCTACCATACGAGCACCAACAATTGGACCCCTTTTTAGTTAACTTTTTCTGAAAGAAACAGCAATTCTAGCAAAACATATTACACACAAATAAATCAAAAATACAAAAATAAACAAGCATTGGACAGTTTTATAGATATTTCAAAATTATGATGCCATGATGCTAGGTGTTTCCATTATTTTGTCTAACCCCTGTATGTTTTTATATTGAAAGAGAGCCTCTGCATGCAGGATTGCTAGGAGGGGGAGCCTCCCTATACTGAGTACTCCATATCTTTCATAGCAGGATCCTCCAATATTGAGGGGCCCTGGAGCAATTTCCCCCCTTTGCCTCCCTATAAATCCGGCCCTGCATTCCACTACTTTTCAGTTTACATTATGTTCCCAATCAAAACTGACATTACTTAACATTGGGAGAAAAATTTTTGTCTACAGCAACATTTCTGCCAATCAATTCAGATTCGGTTAAAATACAAGATTGATAATTAGAAGTTCTCCATATATTAGATATATTCTACAAATTCAAATGAATGAAAAGCAAAGTTGTCTCAGTGAATATGAAAGTATTAAATTAAATACTGCATGTAGGTTTTTATTCAAGTGCTCTTACCATTTATGCCACTCCACTTCCTTAATATAATAATACTAACTAGCAGTATCGCCTGGCGTTGCTCGGGTTTGTAAGGGAAATAACTATATAAGCATTTTTAGAGAGTTATAGCCAAATAATAGCAAAAGATGCATTCAAAATGGAAAAAAAATGATGGTAAATTTTTTTTAAATCGTTGACTCATCGTAGACATTTTTAGAGAGTTACTTCCCTTATATAATAGCGAAAAAATGCATTAAAATGGAAAAAAATGATGGTAAATTTTTTTTTTGAAATCGTAGACTCATCGTAGACGCAAGCTAATACCCAGAAGGGCTCAATATGAATCACGACTATAAGATACCCGGTTTTGGTTAAACTGCACCGCAAAATGTGGGAGTAGAATCTAAATCGTAGGAGACAGACACACAACTTCACTTTTATATATAAAGATATGCTGCACATACAACATCCCTCACAAGAACAAGTGGTTGGAACACAAGCCACAAATTGTTCAGAATGCTGAGATTACCATCCTTTGGAATTCCAGTATTCAGCCTGATTGGAAAATACAGGGAAACTGACCCATTCTCATTGTGAAAAATCCTATTGAAAAGACTTGTCTTCTGACTGATGTTGCAGCCCCAGCCAAGAAAATACATCTGTGAAAATGTTTGAAAAACTGAGCAAATATAAGGATCTGGATATTGAAAATGGAAGAATGTGGCATCTGAAAACAACATTACTTATTATTATTGAAGCACTTAGAATGATATCAAGAGGAGCAAACAAGTATGAGGACCAAATTCCTGGAAGCCCCAATACAAGCAAATTATGGAAGTTCATACTTAAATGAGTACCACACATATTCTGCATAAATTCCTCACCATGTAAATGCACCTTTATTCATTCCCTCCCCACCAACTCCACAGATATCAGTATTTTCCATTGCATGGCACCTCACCTGTTAGTATCTCCAGATGCAAAATCTTGTCATCCCTAGACATCTCTGGTTGAGACTTGGGTGCAACTCATATAAATTAAGGCAAAAACCATATAACAACAACAACAACAACAACAACAACAATGATAATAACAGCAATAATAATAATAATCCTTTCTACTAAAGGCACAAGGCCTGAAAGTTTTGAGGGGGTGGGCTAGTTAATTACATTGACCCCAGTGTGAAACTGGTGCTTATTTTATCAACCTCAAAAGGATGAAAGGCAAAATTGACCTCAGCGGAATTTGAACCCAGAATATCAAGCCAGATGAAATGGTGCTAAGCATTTTGCCTGGTGTGCTAATGATTTTGCCAGCTTGAGAGAAGATTCAAATAGTATATTAAAGCTGAATTAAAATTTTGGGCAACTAAATAATGAAATCAAGTAAAATATATTTTGAATAACAAAACTTTTTTTTATAATTAGGTGCAGGAGTGGGTATGTGGTAAGTAGCTTGTTTACCAACCACATGGTTCTGGGTTCAGTCCCACTGCGTGGCACCTTGGGCAAGTGTCTTCTACTATAACCTCAGGCCGACCAATGCCTTGTCAGTGGATTTGGTAGACGGAAACTGAAAGAAGCCCGTCGTATATATGTATATATATATGTGTGTGTGTGTGTTTGTGTGTCTGTGTTTGTCCCCCTAGCATTGCTTGACAACCGATGCTGGTGTGTTTATGTCCCCGTTACTTAGCGGTTCAGCAAAAGAGACCGATAGAATAAGTACTGGGCTTACAAAAGAATAAGTCCTGGGGTCGAGTTGCTCGATTAAAGGCGGTGCTCCAGCATGGCCGCAGTCAAATGACTGAAACAAGTAAAAGAGTAAAAGAGTAAAAGCTCAAATATATTTCAAAAAACCTTACCTGGTACAACTAATACATCAGTGTATATTTCTCTGATGCTGTTTTTCAATGTGTGGTAACCAAAACTATTATCATCATAAGGTGAAGTAGCAGAAGGGTCTAAAGAACTCTTGAGAGTAATTTTCACCCTATCATCATTGATAATTTTGCGATCATATTCAATTACCTGCAAATAAAATAAACATACAACAGACAATTATTTTTAATACTAATATTTTGTAATGAAGTTTAATCATTATTGTGACAGTTAATCAGTATTCTACTCAAACCATTCTAATTAGCCTGATCTTTCAAATAGTAATTATTTTCAACATGACAAGATACAAATTCTCAGTGAGATACAAAAATTTCAATCACTAGTACATCATCAAGTAAGAATAACTTTTATTTGCAACATTCTCATGGGAAAAAAATCCACTCATAATTGATGCCTGTTTTGTCTTGCATCCAAATAGCACAAACTCAACAAAAAACCTGTTAAACTCCAACACTACTGTCCACATATGCACTGTTGCCATATGCAAAAAAAAACCCCTCTATTTGATCCAGCATAGTAACCAGTCCTAATGGCATCTTTTCAGGTAACTTTACCCTCTGCAATCTCTCTAAATCTATCCAATATACCAAAGAGACACACTTGTACAAATGCTGGATCTTAGAATTTCTAATAATTTCCCATAACAATCCCACAAATATATATTTCCAGAAACCAATGTCAAAGCTTCTAAATGGTTACTTGACTTGGTAGAATGCAAATTTTCAAATCGTACCCTTGCTCTTGAATCAGTTCATGATAATACTGCAATACTAGTCCCTAGGCATGATACCTGCTTGTATTACTTGGTTTACTATTCAAGTGACTACCCAGTACCCTATTTTGCCAGATATTTTAAGCATCCTGCTGACTATTCATGACAGTCAAGCTGGTTTCTTTGTTTTCATATCCCGTTACTGCCACATAGATAAGATATAGAATTTAAGAATATCAAAAGATAACATCTGAAACATGTTATTTTTTGTATAATTAATAAACATTTCCTTCAAATTTTGGCACAAGGCCAGTTAACAGACGAAAAGCAAGTTGACCTCAGTAAGATTTGAACTCGGGGTGCAGAGCATTAGAACAAATACCAAAAGGTATTCTATGAGTCTGCCACTTCACCACCATCTATAAATTTGTAAATATATTGTTGGTTTTGTATCAGTAGAGTTGTAAGTGAATATCCTACCAACTTTAGCACTGTACCATAGGTAAGGCACTAAACTATTCTTACCGTGCCTATTCACGAGCAATGCAAATGTGAAAAGTTAGAGAATGATATGGTGGGAGCTTACCAAACTAACTACAAGCTAATGAGTAATGAGATGTGCTTTAGTACTATGGTAGTACTCAGACATAACCATGTAGTGGATGCGTGGATGTATTAATAAATACATAAGTGCTTTGTAATAAATTAAAGATTTATTATCACTACATCAATTTGTAAGCAATGTTACACATCGCTTGTACAAAATGCATATTAAATAGTGGTTGCAAATAATACATATTAAAGGAATGCATAATACAGGATACACATTAAAGCAGAATATGTTTGATGGTGTGTGTGTGTGCGTGTGTGTAAATCATGCATGACAGAGTCACCTTTCTGATTATTCTTTCGTCGTCCTCATAAATGCGTGGCGTTCTCTTAAACGTTGGTTCGGGTTCTCTCTAGATACCTATTTCTCCGTTCTATTTATAACATCTCAAATAGCCAGAAAAATAGATATACCGCAAGAGTGTTATTGCGTACAGTAGGTCGCTGGTCGTCCTGTTAAACTTCGCCTGACCTGCTTGGGTCAGAGGTCGAAGGGAGACGATCCATCATTTTTTGTCAGAACAAAGAGATTCTGATTTCGCGCCTTTTTGTGCATTGGTATTTTACGACCAATGATTCTTGGGTCTGATTTCGAATCCAAGCTTTGAGAAGGAAGTGCTAATTCTTACAACCAGAACCAAGAGTAGTACAGCAGCTCATCTTTTCCATTGGCATTTCAAAACCATGTTTAAATAAGTTAACAATGGAGTCTCTATGCAATCACTCAATCTGCTTGAAATAGGAGTAAAATCTCCCTTAAATCATCATGCTACGAACTTAAATGAAGAAGACACATTGAACAACGTAGCCTTTGATATATAAAAAGATGGTTACTCATTGTCTGCTGGATCAGGGCTGACCTGGGGAACAGAAACATGTTTAAAGACACAGAACATTTTCATAATATATTAAACTATAAATCACATGATGTTGTGTGTGTTTTGTTAGTAAAATATAACAAATTATTAACGCTAAGATCTTTTTACTGTTTACAGCAGTAAAATTCGTGGTAAAAACAAAACCTGACCATTTAAACCCAATTCTAAAGTTATTTTGTGACACACACAAAATCTCAAGAAAAATACTTACAAAATTGGGGGTTTTTTTGTTTGTTTCTTTTAATCACATGAAACAGGAAAATCATCATCTGAATAAAATCAAATTTGACCTTATTGTCTATGAAGGTTGTTTGTAATAATTACCTGTTGAACTGTCTGTGAAGGATGGATGCGGTGATTAAGTACAGCTTCAGCTGATGCAGGAATCACATTATCCTTAAATCAAAGTAAAAATAAGTTATATAAAGAAATACTTTTAAAAGTAAGATGATAGCTCAAAACCAAAATATAATTAGGAGCCTAAATACAAATGTAGTTATCGCTAAAGAGCAAGAACAGCCTATTTATAAATAGATCAACCCCCACCCATATGTTATCCAGTATCAGCATCCATCAAGTATTCTCACCATGTATCTAGCTTTTAATATCCGTCACACTCTAATGCCCCTCCCATTATGCATGCTGGTGCTGGGACAGAATGGTTCCTGTACACTCTGTTAAGCATATGGCTGAGAGGAGTATTTAGTCCTGTCCAAGTTTTGACAATCCTTCAAGTGCTAATGCCATGAAAAAAAAAAAAAAGAAACACCAGCCACTTTACAATAAACCTTGTAAAGTGGCTGGTGTTAGGAAGGACATATTGCTGTAAAAGTCAGGGCAAAAATGAAAACTGATGAATGGCATGTGGTCTTCCAACCCATCTAGGTGAGGAGTGTAAATGCATGTGGTTTAGTGGTTAGGGTAGTCAACTCATCATCGTAAGGTCACGAGTTTGATTACTAGCAGTGTGTTGTGTCCTTGAGCAAGACACTTACTTCATGTTGCTCCAGTTCACTCAGCTGACAAAAATGAGTTGTACCTGTATTTCAAAGGGCCAGCCATATCACATTCTGTGTCATGCTGAATCTCCCTGAGAACTATGTTATGGGTATGTGTGTGTCCGTGGAGTGCTCAGCCACTTGCACATTAAGCAGACTGTTCTGTTGATCAGATCAACTGGAACCCTCATCATCATAACCAATGGAATGTCAATTATTGTTCAATCCATGTCAACATAGAATACAGACATAAAATGATGATGATGATATGATTTGTATTGCATGTATTGCTGAATACCCTTTCTAATTGCTACAATACTCAAACATCCAATAAATGCAGTATTAAGTTTTCAGTTAATCAAGTCAGATATGTAAACCTGGATACATTACTTAGCCAACTCACCAATGTTGATCAAATAGCTGAATACCTTAAATATTCAGCTATTACACAAATACACAAAAATACAACGATAAAAGTTAAGGCTTTGAAAATTTATACTTCATAACTGCTGATAAAAAAATTTCATTTGTAACAATCATCATTATCATCATCGTTTAATGCCCGTTTTCCATGCTAGCATGGGTTGGACGGTTCAACTGGGGTCTGGGAAGCCAGGAGGCTGCACCAGGCTCCAGTCTGATCTGGCAGTGTTTCTACAGCTGGATGCCCTTCCTAACGCCAACCACTCCGTGAGTGTAGTGGGTGCTTTTTACGTGCCAGGAGAGGCTGGCAACAGCCACAATTGGTTGGTGCTTTTTATGTGCCACCAGCACGGAAGCCAGTCAAGGCGGCGCTGGCATCAGCCACGTACAGATGGTGCTTTTTACGTGATAAAAAAAAATTCATTTGTAACAATCATAAAAAAATAAATTTCTCATCCAAGTCAAAAATGCATTAAAACATCCTCGTTGTGCTCTACCCCTACTGAAAGATTTTATTATGTTTCATTATCATCATCATCATCATCATCATCATTTAGCGTCCGTTTTCCATGCTAGCATGGGTTGGACGGTTTAACTGGGGTCTGTGAAGCCGGAAGGCTTCATCAGGCCCAGTCAGATTTGGCAGTGTTTCTACGGCTGGATGCCCTTCCTAACGCCAACCACTCCATGAGTGTAGTGGGTGCTTTTTACGTGCCACCTGCACAGGTGCCAGACAGAGCTCCATAAGAAAAAAAGTTGTAAAAATATTTGCCTTAATTCCGGAATTAAATCTGGTCACAGCACTTGCTGTCCTGACGAAAGTATTTGTTGCTGGTTTGCGAGACAAAAACCTGAAGTGAGACATAAAATAAGTAGGCTTGAGTAGATAGCTATTATTTCATCTGTCTTTATATCCAACGAATCCATTTTTTATACAAGTTTTTACACAAGAGAATTTCTTATTTCAATATGAAATTTTAACAAAATTAATTACTGTTCACATATTTTCAGGTATAACAATAGATTGAAATATATAGTTGTGTATAATGAAATGATTAAGAAAATACGTAAATGCCTATATCTTTAATACAATAATTTTATTGTGTTAATTTTGTTGTTTTTGTAAACAACAGAAGCCAAATTGTCAACAATGGAATTACAAATATCCTTAACATAATACATGGTTGGAAGTAATTAAAAGACTCTTAAGAACTAGAATAAGATGTTTGCCACAAAAGGGGAATAAATGTATCTTAAAGACATTAAAAAGGTAGCAGTTTTTGCAAACCAAAATGAAAAAAAAAAAATTTTCTGAAACCTATTTTGTTTCAGGGTAAAACTGGGAAAATTACAAACTGAGTAACTACAATTACACAATGAAATAACTATATTTTTATAAAAATTCCAATATATAACTGGTTTGGAAAACTCACCATGACACAAGAGGTCTGAATAACCAAAGGTTGGACAGTAAAACACGAGGTATGAAAGGCAACTGTTTAAAATAAAATAAAAATAAAATGATAAAATTACATTAATCTTGATACATTCAATCACTAAATTTCACACTATTTATTTATCTTTTTATCAAGAGATTTATTTATTTTTATCTTTTTATCACAAGAGACTTTTTCCACAGCCTCTGAGAATGGTAGCAGGGAGGGAGAGAAGAAGGTATCCTCAAACCATAGATTTGGCCTGAATGCTTACATGAGGGTGGATGCTGCTAAAGTTAACCAGAGTAATACCTTCCTTTTGTACAGAAACATAAAATTAATATATCGTCAATCTCTAAGTGGTGACCTAGCAGAATCATTGACATGCTGGGCAAAACGCTTAGTGGTATTTCATTTGTCTTTACACCCTCAGTTCAAATTCTGCCGAGGTCAACTTTGCCTTTCATCCTACCAGGGTCAATAAAACAAGTACCATTGACTTACCCTATCCCCTGAAATTGCTGGACTTGTGCGAAAATTTGAAACCAATACATTGTCAATATAAAACCATAATCATTATATTTAACTGATAGTTACTGTTAGTCTTGACATTTTGTTGCCTTAAAAGTCCTTTCTTTCATAATACACTAAAACAAAATTGTCACTGCTGAATAATTATGTCATTCATTGCAAAGCCATTAAAATAACCGGGTGCCACATAAAAAGCACCAAGAATACTCTGTAAAGTGATTGGTGTCAGGAAAGGCATCCAGCTGTAGAAACCAAGTCAAAGCAGACTATGGAACCTGGTGCAGCCCTAACCTTGCCAGTTCCTGTCAAGCCATCCCACCCATGCTAGCATGGAAATGGATTATGCTGATGATTATAATGATTAACTAGTTAGTTAAGTTTAATGTCTATTTTACTATGATTTGAGAGCTGACCAGATGTATAGTATTACTCCTTTATATTCATTTTCTGAAATCCTTTTTGAGTTGTTCAAATTCTTATGCTACTATACACTATATCAAACCAACAAACTAAATTCAATTTAGTTTTCATATAGAAGAAAATCTCTCTTCTATCAGTAAGGTTTATCAATTCTCTGTCTTTTAACCTAACTGTTATGATATTTTCTCAGTTAAATTGAATCACAAGACCTTTGTGTTTCTTTTTTCTGTTCTACATGCTATGTAAGTAGAATGCATAAATATCTTATATTATAATAGGGAGGGAAAAAAGGGGAGGAATCAAAATATACACCGCAATGTATTTTTAGAAGAGGAGGAGAAAATATTGTTGTTGGGAGAGAAATAATGTTTGTGTGTGCATGAGAGAATGTGTGTGACAGATAGATAGATAGATAGTGTTTCCACCATTGTCTGTCTCCACCACAAAATTTATTAGAGAGAAGGAGAAAGGGAGGAGAAGTTGTTGTTGAGAGAGAGAAAGAAGAAGAGAGAGAGACAGTGTGTGTGAAAGATAAATACATAGATAGGTTGGAACTGTCACCAGAGTAACTAACAAATTTTGGTTAACAACATGGGAATTTTAAATACAAGTCAATACAATGGAACACAAACTTCAAAAAATGATTATATGAATATATATGATATCATCATTATCATTGTTGTTAATGTCTGCCTTCCATGTTGGCATGGGTGGGATTCATTCATATATTTATTTTCATATGTGTGTCCATGTGTGTTTGTATGTCTTTCAACATATAGACAAGGAAACAGATTTCAAAGAAGTAACTATATATATATATATATATATATATATATTATATGAGGTATAATCTTCTTATCTTATCTTTTCTTATCTTATATTCTGTTCACCAAGAAAGTCAGTCTAAACATGATTCACACAATTTATGAATGTATATGCATGATTTGCAAATATTTTCATCTGGTTATTGAGTAACAGGTTTGAACTAGCTTTCTATAATTGTCATATTATGAGTGATAGAAATTGTGGTATATATCTCAGAGACCTTAATGTATTCATAGTTCCCAAAACTCATTTCCATTACTGGATGTAATACTTAGTTATGCTTATATATATATTAACTACAGTTCTCCCTTCTCATTCTGACACGTAAGAGAACTGGGAGCTTAAACCTTGTCAAAAAAAAAAAAAAATAGAGGAAGCAGCAAATAGAACCTTAAAAATCTTACCTTGGGTGCAAGATGTTCAAAACTAGCTCTTTCTGCACCAGTACCAAACATATCGGGTTGTGGGTTTGATTCAATGCTATAAACAATATTGTTTATATATATACAAAAAGCAAATTACTTTGAAATTAACAAATTGATATTAATATCAATAAAAGCAGAAATATTAAATTACTGGTATAAAGGCCTTACAGTATTTTGGGCATGTTCTTCCTGTATGTTTTGGTTATATAATAACAATGATGATGATATTGTTAATGGTAGTGGTGGTGATGATGATGATGATGGTAATGGTAGTGGTAAAGATGATGATAATGAGCTTATTGTATAATAGAATATTGATGAGCTTATGTGCATGTTACTGTGTTAAAATATGCAACTGACTTTAAGTTGTACTTTAAGATAAAAGGAACAGATGCTATATGCTATGTATAGATCTTTACTGTAATCTGACCTGGACATAATACAGTAACAGATTGCTGACTGGCAACTCAAGTTGGTCAGGCACTACTGTACATTTTAGGAGGAAAAACTTGGAATTTACCAACTTAAAAAGTTTGTTGGTGAATGTGACTGAGGCATTATTGACAATAGTGATCTGCGATGGATGAACATTTCTAAAATCATCAAAAATTAGTAATATTTACTGTTGTTAAGCACCAAATCATGTATTATCAAAAAGATCTGCAATCAAAGGAGTTCCAGTAATGACTTTTTATATAGCTATGGCAATACTATCTAATGTGTCCTTTCTTTTTTAAGATGGTAGAATGCTTTTAAGAAAGATTTGGGTGTTCTTTCTAGCATATCATAAAGTTGTACAGAGGCTCCCTTGTTGGCTTGTATTTTTTTCTGCTGCACCCATAAGTGGGCTACAATGTAAAATAATCTGTTTATAGCAATATGGACAGCTGGTTTAATTGGCATCAAATATTTTTGCCATAGTTACTTTGTGCAGTGACAACAATGGAATATAAGCAATCAATTCTTCGGTTGGTTGAGCAACCCTCCCTCTACTTCTCATGCACTGATAAACATGACTGTATTGCTTATAGAATGTATAGTAGGGAAGACACTCTTTACTTTTCTCAGATAATCTTAAGTGTCAATGACATAAGAAAATGTACCCTGTCTAATCTGTGAAGTGATTGGTGATAGAAAGAGGATTCATTTGTAAAAAAAAAAAATCATGCTAAAGAATGACAAATGCAACAAAGATGAGTAATTTTTGCTATTGTTCAATGTATGAAATGCAGTAACATATTGATAAGATGCTGTGTTGGGACAGACTTGTCCAAACCACATGGAAAAACAAATGTAAAATGATGAAGATAATGCTGCTGCTGATGATGGCGATGGTAGTCATAATGGTGGTGACGGTAGTCATAATGGCGGTGATGCTGTTGTCATGGTGATAGTAGTGATTATAAATAACAATCAATTATGATTAACAAATCCAGGTCCAAGTATTATTAAAGTGGGGACGATTATGTATTGCCATCACACAATTCACAATAACAAAGCAGAGGAGGGACTAATAAAAGAATGTAATATGCATGCACGCACACACACACAAACATCAAAACTATTTTCATACAAGGATGCCCCCCCCCTCCAACCTCATCATTTTGAAGGCTGTGGTTTAAAAATAAAATGGGGATTTTCCCCACAAATTTCTTTAAGAAAGGGATTTGGGATCTTTTCAATTTGAACAGCAGTTTTTTCTAGTGGTGTCATATGAAATTGTCACCCATAATTATGACCCTAGTATCGATCTGTTTTAGGGTTAGGATTAAGGGTGGGGGTGAAGGGTATCTTTTTTTCTTCACAAACGTAAATAAACCCAATCTGTTTCTTAAACGAGGGACATATTCATACAGCACAGAATGTTTTTACCTCAATGGACGTCACTGATTGGTTGAAATTGCAGAAAAAATAGAATTTTCTCAATAAAGCCAAGAGAAAAAGATGTTTTATACAGACATTCTACCAGTACACGAAGTTTAAAATTTTTTAGTTACCTAGAAATTATGTTAAAAACTGCTGTTCAAACCAAAAAGATCTGGGATTTGTATAAATTTTCATTGAAAGATACCCATTTACCTGAAAGTTATGAGAGAAAAAGGTCAGATCGTGTGAATTTTCCAAGACTCCTCTCTCCAACTCCTTGGAAAAATTATTTCCCATAAATCCCTATATACTTTGAAGCCACCACATCTAAGCGGTATTTGTAGAAAACTTTGTGAAAAATATCCATTTTTCTGAATGTTATGAGGCAACAAAGTCGGGGCATATACATCTGTAGTAATGCCCTTTTATTTATACAATTTTTTCATTTCATGTTTATTTCATTCCTTGTTTGTAATGTTCTCTCCCTCTCTCTCTCTCTCTCTCTCTTTCACACACACACAGACTGCAAAGATTACAGATGGGCTGCAGAAATGTAATCTCTATGTTGCTTTGAGGAGAAGGTAAAACTTGACAAATTGCTTCTCCCTCTATTGTTGGACTACCGTGATGTTTGTTTAAAAGAGAGAGATTATGACTGTGATAAAATAATGAAAGTAATATTTACTAAGCAAGTGAGCACTATTATACAAAGAAATAATTAAACATAAAATATAAAAATCATTAAAATTGGGTATCAAATGTAAAAATATTATCAAGGGGCAAGCAGAAAACCGCCCGGAGGGTGGTCTTTCTGCTAGTATATATATATATATATATCATCATCATCATTGTTTCATGTCCACTTTCCATGCTGGCATGGGTTGGACTGTTTGACTGACGACTGGCGAACCAGAAGGCTGCACCAGGCTCCAATCTGATCTGGCAAAGTTTCTACAGCTGGATGCCCTTCCTAATGCAAACCACTCTAAGAGTGTATAGGGTGCTTTTACATGCCACTGGCATGAGGGCCAGTCAGTCAGTACTGGCAATGACCATGCTCAAAAGGGGTTTTGTATGTGCCACATGCACGGGACCCAGTCCGGCGACACCGCAACAATGATGCTTGAATGTTGTTTTCACATGCCACCAGCACATGTGCCAGTAAGGTGACACTGGAAACAATCATGCTCAAATAGTACTTTTTACGTGCCACCAGCACGGGAGCCAGTCAGCGGCCCTGGCACCGATCACACTCAGATGGCGCTTTTCACATTCCACTAGTACAAGTGCCAATCAGGTGGTACTGTCATTGGCCACATCAGCGATTTTGTTTTCACTTGCCTCAACAGGTTTTTGCAAGCAAAGTTTATTGTCCAATGAATGAAGGGTATCATAAATGGGCTGGTTATACACCACTGGCATAGGCCACAGCATATCTCCAAAGGTCTCGGACACTAGTCATGACTGTTCGTACATGTGTCATACAGACTACATTTTACTCTGAGCGAGAGGCCCTTTGTCACTAGCAGAGGTAAGAGCTCTCTGAACTTTGCCCAAGCTATTCTTATTCTAGCAGCTACACTTCCAGAGCATCCACTCCTGCTACTGACTTGGTCACCTAGATAATGGAAGCTATCAACTACTTGTAGCTTTTCTTCCTGGAATGTGACAGAAGCTGTTCTCTGCAGATTTTCAGTGTTCATTGCTCCTGAGCATTTGCCACATACAAAAACTATCTTCCCAGTTAGCCTTCCTTTGATATTGCTGCACCTCTTATGTGTTCCATAGCTTACACTGGGTACATCTTATGTAGTTTCTATGTACGCCTTTTCTACAGGGCCATCTTCCTGAAGGGATTTGTGGTTTGTCTGCCTTCCTACTAATTAAGACTTTGGTTTTAGCTAGGTTGACTCTAAGGCCCATTGATTCTAATTCTTTCTTCTACACCTGAAACTTCTCAAGTTCTGATAGTAGAAAAACAAAACAATAAATTGAAAAATCATAAATTCAATTTAAATATTTTATACAAATGACACATCCCATCAATTACAACTGTTTCTGCTTCATGAATAAAATGAAGTTTTTCAAGAATAACCAAATCTATTTAAATATGTAATGATGCTTCATCAGATTAACTATTTGACAAAAAATATCAAATAAAAATATTTATAATTTCGAAATCTTTACAAAGGTGTTATGTGAACAAGCTTAATCACAAATAAGCAAATAATCTAACTGAAATTTTGTAAATTCATAACTTTAAATCTATAACTATTCTGTTCTATAATCGGTTTATGCATACACATTATTTATATCATCATCATCATTGTTTAATGTCTATTTTCCATACTAACATAGGTTGGGCGGTTTGACCGGGGTCTGGGAAGCCAGGAGGCTGCACCAGACTCCAGTCTGATCTGCCAGCCTTTCTACAGCTGGATACCCTTCCTAATGCCAACCACTCCATGAGTGTAGTGGATGCTTCTTATGTGCCACCGGCATGGAAGCCAGTCAAGGCGGCACTGGATGGTGCTTTATACGTGCCACCAGCATGGGTATCACAACTAAAATGTTCATTTGATTTTTATTTTGATGTTGATGTACTTGACTCAATAGGTCTCCTCAAGCACAGCAGGTCGCCCTACAATCCAAAGTACATTTGAATGAGCTGGGGTTGGTTATGCGAAACTGGTGTAGGATACAGCCATGAACTCACTTAATTTGCCAGGTCTTCACAGTCACTGGGTGAACCTTGCTCTGCCTCTTCTCTTGTTAGTGTTAAACCATGTGATCACTTCGTTGGTGTTGCACCACAGGAAAATGTTGGTGGCCCTCCTTATGTTGTTACTGATATTTCTCAATATGTGCTTGCTTGCCAGACCAATCTCAGATTTGGCTGGATTGATCAAGCAGCATTTAGGGTTTGAGGCAAAATTCTGTTTATGATCTTTTATGGTAATGAAGGCGATTCTTTTAGCTAGGATCTCTACCCTATCCACTATCTCTAGTTTGTTACCTAATTCTTTGGCTTCACTGTTGATGTCATTATGTGTGAGGGAAGTATGACTATAATTTTGTGTGACATTATTTTCTAGTGGTCTATTATAATCTAAGGTGTCTATCCTATATAAGTTTTGCAGTGCTTCTTTTAGATTTATGTTTTTTTACAAATGATATATATAATATAAAAGACTTTCTCACTTTTCTGCATGCCAAACTAATACACCTTACTGATATTTCTCAATATGTGCTTGCTTGCCAGACCAATCTCAGATTTGGCTGGATTGATCAAGCAGCATTTAGGGTTTGAGGCAAAATTCTGTTTATGATCTTTTATGGTAATGAAGGCGATTCTTTTAGCTAGGATCTCTACCCTATCCACTATCTCTAGTTTGTTACCTAATTCTTTGGCTTCACTGTTGATGTCATTATGTGTGAGGGAAGTATGACTATAATTTTGTGTGACATTATTTTCTAGTGGTCTATTATAATCTAAGGTGTCTATCCTATATAAGTTTTGCAGTGCTTCTTTTAGATTTATGTTTTTTTACAAATGATATATATAATATAAAAGACTTTCTCACTTTTCTGCATGCCAAACTAATACACCTTACTGATATTTCTCAATATGTGCTTGCTTGCCAGACCAATCTCAGATTTGGCTGGATTGATCAAGCAGCATTTAGGGTTTGAGGCAAAATTCTGTTTATGATCTTTTATGGTAATGAAGGCGATTCTTTTAGCTAGGATCTCTACCCTATCCACTATCTCTAGTTTGTTACCTAATTCTTTGGCTTCACTGTTGATGTCATTATGTGTGAGGGAAGTATGACTATAATTTTGTGTGACATTATTTTCTAGTGGTCTATTATAATCTAAGGTGTCTATCCTATATAAGTTTTGCAGTGCTTCTTTTAGATTTATGTTTTTTTACAAATGATATATATAATATAAAAGACTTTCTCACTTTTCTGCATGCCAAACTAATACACCTTACTGATATTTCTCAATATGTGCTTGCTTGCCAGACCAATCTCAGATTTGGCTGGATTGATCAAGCAGCATTTAGGGTTTGAGGCAAAATTCTGTTTATGATCTTTTATGGTAATGAAGGCGATTCTTTTAGCTAGGATCTCTACCCTATCCACTATCTCTAGTTTGTTACCTAATTCTTTGGCTTCACTGTTGATGTCATTATGTGTGAGGGAAGTATGACTATAATTTTGTGTGACATTATTTTCTAGTGGTCTATTATAATCTAAGGTGTCTATCCTATATAAGTTTTGCAGTGCTTCTTTTAGATTTATGTTTTTTTACAAATGATATATATAATATAAAAGACTTTCTCACTTTTCTGCATGCCAAACTAATACACCTTACTGATATTTCTCAATATGTGCTTGCTTGCCAGACCAATCTCAGATTTGGCTGGATTGATCAAGCAGCATTTAGGGTTTGAGGCAAAATTCTGTTTATGATCTTTTATGGTAATGAAGGCGATTCTTTTAGCTAGGATCTCTACCCTATCCACTATCTCTAGTTTGTTACCTAATTCTTTGGCTTCACTGTTGATGTCATTATGTGTGAGGGAAGTATGACTATAATTTTGTGTGACATTATTTTCTAGTGGTCTATTATAATCTAAGGTGTCTATCCTATATAAGTTTTGCAGTGCTTCTTTTAGATTTATGTTTTTTTACAAATGATATATATAATATAAAAGACTTTCTCACTTTTCTGCATGCCAAACTAATACACCTTACTGATATTTCTCAATATGTGCTTGCTTGCCAGACCAATCTCAGATTTGGCTGGATTGATCAAGCAGCATTTAGGGTTTGAGGCAAAATTCTGTTTATGATCTTTTATGGTAATGAAGGCGATTCTTTTAGCTAGGATCTCTACCCTATCCACTATCTCTAGTTTGTTACCTAATTCTTTGGCTTCACTGTTGATGTCATTATGTGTGAGGGAAGTATGACTATAATTTTGTGTGACATTATTTTCTAGTGGTCTATTATAATCTAAGGTGTCTATCCTATATAAGTTTTGCAGTGCTTCTTTTAGATTTATGTTTTTTTACAAATGATATATATAATATAAAAGACTTTCTCACTTTTCTGCATGCCAAACTAATACACCTGCTTGTTGTTCATACACCTGTCTTCGTCTATTGTTTTTCTATAAATTTTAACTATACACCAGTCCAACCCATGCTAGCATGGAAAGCGGACGTTAAACGATGATGATGATGACAAGTGTAAGTCAAAAATTATATGCACTCTTGTTTCTGTAATTTATCAAAACAAAAGCAGGGGTTAAATAATTACATTATTTTATCATTTTTCAACATAGTCACCTTGCTCTCTGATGCACTTCTACTAGCAGTCCACAAGCTTGCATATTCTATCAGAGAAGGTTTTTCGGCTGGTCACACAAGCATTTATACACCACCTCCTGTGCTTCTTTGTCTGTAGTTAATCAATAACCTTATAATGAATGTTTGAGAGCTCAAAAAAAGGGACAGTCACAAGAGGCAAAATCTGAACAGCATGTAGGATGTACAATTCATCCAACAGGCTTTTATGAAATTTCAATATACCCAGTTTTACTCACAAGTTTTAGATCAACTCAAAGCCATAGAATACAATATTTGTCCAAGATGCCATACAGTGGGGTTTCCTCAGGAACCTTGTACTTCTGAAGCAAACTTCTTCATCATTAAAACAAAGTATATATGTAAGTTACTTACTTGCATATTGCAGCAGACAAAATGCCAATGACAGATTCAGTTGGAGGAGCTGATGAGTGACCAGCTGTTCCATTGACAGAAAGTTTCACAGTTGCTTGACCCTTTTCAACAACACCAATCCTACAAAACCAAGTGAAAATATTCAATGATTAGATCAGAAAAAAAGCATATCTCTTGAAAATTCGATGTAAAGATTTGAAAATTTTTTTAAACAAGAACTCCAAAACTTGTAAAATTATATACATGCTTCCATGTACAGAATTTAACCACAAATGATTTGCTAAAGTTCTCAAATATATCCTGAAATGGTTGCAGTATCAGATTAATTCCATATTTTGTTTTTATTTTTCACTGATTTCAGTCATTAGATTGCAGCCGTGAAGAATTTTAGTCGAACAACTTCAACCCCAAAACAAGATGTATGCTCAGTCAAGTCAGATTGTATCAACTGGGTGAATCTTGAACAACAAGCAGGTGTATTAGTTTGGCGTGCAGAAAAGCAACTTACCACACAACCACTCGGAGGAATAGTATTAGTTATACTGTTCCATATTTGCGAATATTACTCTATTATAGGTCTGAGTTGTGTTTTGTAAAGGTTCAGGAATTCAAGCATTTGCAGTGATTTTGAAGGTTTTTATTTGCAAGTTATTTGTGATGAAATAGGGTAAGATTGTTTTCTTAATATAAGCAGAGGTTGTGTTTTGGTACTGCTGAATAAGATGAGGTTGTCATGTTCTCATCAGAGGATATCTTCTAGGTCTTGATTTACCAAACATTAGAGCACACTCATATCAATATAACATAGTTCACAGAGAACCCCTTAATGCATGCTGTGATAGTGTAAGCTGACGGGAACCTTCCATTTCAAGAGATGAGAAAAAGATGAAGCATAAAAATAAGCAACATAGAGAGAAAATTTTTAATATTGAACACAGTTGGAGGACTTGTAGATGTCAAGTGTAACTTTATTGCTTTCACTGAACTTCCTAAGAGGAGGAGTGACCATTGGTGACTTAGTGGAGTTGGTCCCAGTAGATCTAGTTCTCTAAAGCTGGATAGGAGATCACTGAAGATTGAGTGATATTCAAGTTTTTAGAGAGAATGATTGTTTTCATCATCTTTGAGATGTTGAAAGAGCAGCAGGTTGATATATTGTAGATGCAGAGAGGTTTCCCTTATTAAGCATTGGATGGACTATTATATATTTCCAAATATTGGGATCCTTACAGAAAGACAAATATTGAAGGGTTTGGTGAGGACAGGGGTTAACATTTGAGGATAATGGCACTGATCATTGTCAGAAGGTTTGGCCTTATTGATCTAATGTAACCAGAAGCATTTTTGCACTTGGTATAAGTTGGTGTTAGTGTGACAGGGGGAGAGGACAAAGAAAGATTTTGAGGAGTTTTACTGAGTGTGTGCATTGTAAAGTTGAAAGGAAAATGAGCAATAAATGTAATAAAAGTCTACAAGATTGTTGTTTAAGGAGACATTTAGATGGATGATGATGTTGAGGATTCCACAAGGTTGGTAATGATCTATTAATCTGAAGAATAAACTGTAATTTAGAAGATTAGAGGGCTTGAATGCTGTGCATTGCTCCAAAGCATATTTTACTTTTTGGATGAGTCTTGCATAAGTTGCTGTGGTGAGTAAAAGCAACATAGCTTGTGGAGAGGGTAGGTTTTTACCATGTTTACAGGGTGTTTCTTTTTTTCATTTGCTTGTATCGCTGTAGTACAATTGAATTATTTTGGGATTTGGTGCTATGTATTTTGGTTGAGTGAAGGATTAAAGGGATATATATAAGCAGACAGCTCCTGCTACCTGCTTTGCTATCTCAGATGAGCCAGGTGAAGTATATTTATTATCAGCAATAGAATAAAACTTGTAGATTTCCAACCAGTTAGCTGACTTAATGTGCCATTGGGTTCTAGATTGTTGTGCAGTGTGGATGTGTGGTGGGAAGCCTTGTTTTGGTTGTGGTTGAACGAGCCAATAAGCATGAGTTTGACAATGAGAAAAAGATGAAATATGCCTGAGTTGTCTGCATGCAAATCACAAGTATGAACAGACAATGATACTATCTTTGAGAATAACAAATATTTAAAATATTTTGAGGTAACACACTACCTCAAAAATAGGTAAATAAAGAATGATTTGTAAATAAACTTACATAGCAACAGGCGGCAAACCTTTAAAAAAATCTTTGATTATCATGAGACCTTCATCAAACAGAAACTCCAGTTTAACACCTCGTCTTTCAAGAGTCCGAGCTATATGAAATGCTCCATCATAACCTGAAACCTAAATAGTGAGATGATCATAGAATTAATTAGTTTAAAAAAGAACACAGTAAAATAAAAAAAAAAAACAGATCATTATCATCTGATAAAGCCATGTCTTTTGTTGTTGTTTTTAGTGATTATGTTGTTGGACAATATATACCATAATGTTTATGAAAACAATATAGGCCACACTGTCATGTGCTTTTCAGAATAACTAAAATATATCTGTCTATCTTCATCTTATTTACCTACAAAAGATATTTGGTAGAATACTGCACATAATCTAGTAAGGCTGAAGACATAAATCAGTGGTATCAAGGAACCCAATGTGTGCAACTTTAAATTGAAAACATTTCTATGTCGGCTTTTTTACTCAGACACATGGCCAAATATTGTATGGACGTAGCTGTAGTAAATTGAGTCAATTTCAGTATATTACTGGTGCTTGTATAATTGGCCCAAGAAAAATTGAAGTGCACTCTGAATGTAGTAAGAGCTGAAATTTAGTCCAGAGTTGTGCTGTTTCTATATGAAGAATATTAGCCCTTCCATTACTGCACTTCTATTGAAATACACAACTTTTGTTTTAATTAATTTTCAAAATAACAAAGGATTTAGCGAAATAACTTTTCCCTTATTAAGCTGGTGTTTGCAACATAAATTAGCATGAAATTTTTATGGAAAATTTAAACTTAAATCACTTTAAAATGGAAAGTTTGTATCATGGAACCAAAGGCAATTTTGGGTGGGTTGGTATTAAAAGCTTAATTACTGAAGGGAATATTTTATACCTTTCATTTATCAATTAAGATAAATACACACCTCTTCATCATGTCCAAATGCAACAAAGAAAGATCTTTTAGGTTTAAAACCTGATTTCAGAGCATGCTCCAAAGCCTCCAGGATACCCTGAAAAACACAAAAGAAATTTATATTTATGAAAATTGCATTTAATAAAATTTAGTTTTGTTTCAAGAACCACTTCCATATCTTATCATTAACATAAAAACTACTAGAAATACCTAAAACAAAAATCAAGTTTAACATTTCTCTATTACTTTAGCTTTGGCTAAATTTAGTAACAATAAAAAGTTCATTCAGTAAATATGGATTTGAAAAGATTAAACCCTTTCATTCTCTTCTCAAAATAATATATTCAGATTTCTAAAAGAACATCCTCTCCTGCTTCCCCTTCACTTCCTCTTCCTCCTGTTTTAATTTCTTCTATCTGGAAATCTTTTGTTTCTATAGAAGGTATTCATCATCATCATCATCATCGTTTAGCGTCCATTTTCCATGCTAGCATGGGTTGGACGGTTCTACTGGGGTCTGTGAAGCCAGAAGGCTTCATCAGGCCCAGTCAAATCTGGCAGTGTTTCCACGGCTGGATGCCCTTCCTAATGCCAACCACTCCGTGAGTGTAGTGGGTGCTTTTTACGTGCCACCCGCACAGGTGCCAGACAGAGCTGGCAAACGGCCACGAACGGATGGTGCTTTTTATGTGCCACCGGCACGAGGGCCAGGCGAGGCTGGCAACGGACACGAAACAGGGCGGTGCTGGCAACAGTCGCGAAACGGAAGGTTTTCTTACATGCCACCGGCACTGGTAACACATCTGCAATTTCCATTGATCGATTTCATAACATAAAAGATATTGTGCCTTTGACAACGGTGAAGTTTTCACTGTTGACTCTTTATCCTTGGCAAGATCAGTAACTTCATTAAATGCAATACTGCATATAGAAAGATATTCATTAACTTGGGAAGTGTATATCTGTTGCAATGATCCTCCAACATAAGACTCTGTTGCTTACTGTTGTAATTCAAAAACGTGTCTAGCAATATATTTAGGTTTCTCAATGCATGTCAATAAAAATTAATTTCTAATGTAACCTCCTGTCAGCTGAGAAAGTCTGCACTCATTGTAGTGAGTGTGTGCGATTTGAATATAGAGGCACCTACCTTCTCTTCGTGGTGACGGAGATCCTCCAGAGATGGCTGGTCCTTCCTCACAGCCCTACCCGAACACTAACAATAGCAGCTGCTAGCCCCAAACCCTTTAGCGACTTCCTCGCACGTCTTGTTGCCAGCACGACCCACGTTGGAAAGGTCAACTTCCGCCCCCTGCACACGCTTGACGGCTGACCCCTTCCACTTGCCCCAGCTTCCGGTCAACGCACCCCGCTGCTGACGTCCGGCTGCTGACGTCATCCCACACTCATGTCATTACCTGTTCATTATTATATTTTTTTCTGGAAAATGGATCTAAGATCAAACCATACAGGACATCATGCTCTTCTAGAAATAGCTGAACTAATTTCTATTTCTGTAATAAAATATAAAATAAAATAGAGTGTGATGATCTATAGTCTGGTGGTCACTCAGAAAACTAAGGGTTGATAATTAGCTAGTGAAAGCAATATAAACCATATCCAAACATACTGTCAGTAAAGAGAGGATTAGCAATATGTTTAGCAAGTAATTTGGAGAGGCTAAGGATCTAGCCTCTCAGGCCTGCTGGTCATCTCATACATGGATCAACTTGAATGCAAGGAACTTAACACCACTCATGCATCGTTTTCTCAAGGTATGTTGACAATGTGCTGATGCTCACCTTGTCTTGGGAGGAGGCATCATCAAATTTTCGACAATGTCAACAACCACACATCAAATTTCAAATTGAACATCCAGATTAGTCTCGAACCATTTCTCTGCTGGATTTCCAAAACAAGATCACAGAGGAGGGTCCCATCTATTCAAATTTTTATAGAAAAGTGGCCAGTAGGAATCTGTTTGTACACTACAAATCAACCCTGCCCACCAGAGCCAAAGCTGCATATGTGCAAAATGAGACCACATGCATGCATAAGAAACAGATGCAGCAAAACTACTGACAAAGCTATGGACACCAAGAGGTTCCACAAGAACTTAGCGAACAATGGCTATACACGATCTGTAGCTAAATGGCTACCTACAAAACACAAAAGTAAGTATACCACATAAGAAGGTTCATAATCACAAGTTCAAAAAGTACTTTCTTAAACTGCCTTACTTTGACAACAGGACAACTGCAGCTATAAAACATGCGATCCGCAGGGAGGGACTCAACATACAGATGGTGCACACCAGTCCATCACTGAAGAAATTTCTGTTGAGGAAGAATACCACAGATAGCATGATGGGATGCACACTAACTAATTGCCCCATCAACAACATAAAAACATGCTTGAGGGCCTATGTGGGATACAGAGTAGTCTGCAGTAAATGTGGGCAGCCTACATAGGGAGCACCACCAGGAAATTGCACATCTTTATAAAAGAACATACACACATGGACACTTTAATAAAGAAACACCTAAAGAAGTGTCAAACCCAGAATTTTAAAGTTTCTATCAGGCCACCCAACGCTACAGGAACAATCTCAGAATCACTGAGACCAGCCATTAACAACATGAAGTAACTACATGAAGCAGACTGATTGCTATAGCAACGCCAGTCTGCACATGTCACCATCCTCCTTCCTCTCTCACACATTTGAGTAACGGCTTTATCAAACTACCACTTTTTCCTGATATCCTGAAGAAGGGGCCATGACCCCAAAATATAGAAATACAAGGTAAAGCTGCAACTCTGCTTTGTTTTCTTTCCCTTTTGTAGTTTACTTTGTACCTTCTTACATTGTTCCAGCTACTGTCACATTCTGTGCAGAGAACAACTTCTGTGGAGAGAACAGCTTGTCACATTCCAGGGAGAAAAGCTACAAGTAGTTGATAGCTTCTGTTACCTAAGTGACCAAGTCAGTAGCCGGGGTAGATGCTCTGAGAGCGTAGCTAGTAGAATAAGAATAGCCTGAGCAAAGTTCAGGGAGCGCCTACCTCTGCTGGTGACAAAGGGTCTCTTGCACAGAATGAAAGGTAGACTGTATGATGCATGTGTGTGAACAGCCATGCTACATGGCTATGAAACATGAGCTGTGACTGCTGAAGACATGCATAGGGTTGAAAGAAATGAAGCTAGTATGCTCCACTGGATGAGTAATGTCAGTGTGCATATAAGACAGAGTGTAAATGACCTGAGAGAAAAGTTGGGCATAAGGAGCATCAGATGTGCTGTGCAAGAGAGACGACTGCATTGGTATGGTCATGTGTTGCATATGGATGAGGAGAGCTGTATAAAGAAGTATCACAACCTAACAGTGGAAGGAACCTGTGGAATAGGTGAACCCAGGGATGAGGTGGTGAAGTGCAACCTTTGAACATTGGGCCTCACTAAGGCAATGACAAGTGACCGAAAACCTTTGGAGATATGCTGTGCTTGAGAAGACCTATTGAGTCAAGCAAAATTGTAGTAATGTCTGATGCCAGTGCCACCTAACTGGCACCTGTGTCGGTGGCATGTAAAAAGTACCCACAATACTCTCAGTGGTTGGCATTAGGAAGGGCATCCAGCTGTAGAAACTTTGCCAGATCAGAATGGAGCCTGGTGCAGCCTCCTGGCTCGCTAGTCCTCAGTCAAACTGTCGAACCCATACCAGCATGGAAAGCATACATTAAACAATGATGATGATGATGATGATGAATATTGTGAAAGACTTTGAAAATAAAACTTTATTTGTGGTTAAAGGTTTTAATGTTCAACTGGTTCTATATCTTCAATCTGTCAATGTATCTGTTGATAGATTCAGTGATAGATAGGAGTGAGAAAGGCTGATACTTAAATCTAAGTGAAATAACCTTTGCAAATAGTTGTGGATGTTACTTATACCTTTTTATGTATAGCAGCCCAGTGGCTGAGGCTGTGCTGGGGCACTGCAATTCTTTAGGTTTTATTTTTAGTTATTTGCTTTAAATGTTTATCATTATTGTTAGAGTAGAGAGATACATACATTGACAGAACCATAAGTAGAATAGACAGACAGATAGCCTACAACTTTAATACTACCTATATGGATTTTTACACGCTCTCAAGAATCAAATGTTTCAGAAAAATATACAATTCTATCATACAATTGATAAAATAACTGGAATTTCCAGTGGGGTACTGCTAGTTGCAAATAAATGTTTTAAGTGAAAATGATGGTCTTTATAAAGCAATATATTTAATGAATATCTGAGATGATAAGAACTGATAATTTATCTTTTTTTTTTAGTCTTTTACTCTGTTGGTTTGGAGGAAGGACTGTGCCAGTGGATTTTGCAGTCTCTCTGAGATCGATGTGCTTAACATGACCGCTGTAAGAAAAACATGTGCACAGAGGGAAGCAATCTATAAAACCATAATAAAACAAAACTATATTTGCCAATACATACCATAACACCAAGTTTGACATCTATAGAACCTCTACCATAAATGTAACCCTCATGGAGTTCAGCTGCAAAAGGATCAAATTTCCAGTTTTCTTCTGTAACAGGAACTACATCTAAATGTGCTCCCAGCAAATAGGGAGTAAGAGTTTTATCACTTCCTTCAATTGTATACAGTAGGCTGTAATTAGCCACAACTTCATATTTTACAAACGGTGACTTTTGGACAGTTGGATACGCTGAAACATACAAAATATAAATAAACTTAAAATAGTAATCAAATAATGCTTAGCTTGAAGGAAATTTCCTTCAAACCACACCAGTTCTTCATAGAAAAGGATCACATAGCTGTTAATGTAATTAAAGAACAATTGCAGATAAAAAAAAATAGTGGGGCTGATCATAAATGCTATGTCTTCAGACCAATGGGGACAACCTCAGAATTAACCCTTTCGTTACCAACCCGGCTGAAATCGGCTCTGGTTCTGTAATGCAAATGTCTTGTTTTCATAAGTTTTGAATCAAAATCTTCCATCAAACCTTAGTCACAATTTATGTTCCTAACACTAGCTGAATGATAACCAAATTATTTTACTAATTTCTTTGTAATATTTAAAGTAATTGAAAGAAACACAGAGCATTTCAAAATAAATACAGTAACGAAAGGGTTAAAGAGCAAGTGAACTCACAAGGGTGTCTCTACAGGATAGAAATAGGAGTCAAATTTCATTCAAATCACTTTCTGTTGCTTTAAGTATGATTACATACATACAAACATACATACACACACACACATGTATACAGATATGATCAAACAAATTCCAAGGTGGTCTGCCACCACAGGGCATGTATTATCTAGTAAAGTTAATGAAAGGAGTACAGTGAACTTGCTGTGTTGAGTAAAGAATCAAACATTTTGGACAGGATTCTTTGACAGGGTAAAGTTGACAGTAGAGGAGAGAAATTGATTATATCTATATATATAAAACTGTAGTTGTGTGAGTGTCTGTCCCCTTCGATTTAGATTCCTAACTACTCCCACATTTTGCGGTGCAGTTTAACCAAATTCGGGTATCTTATAGTCGTGATTCATATCGAGCCTGTCTGAGTATTAGTGCGCATCTACGATGAGTCTACGATTTTTAATGCATTTTTCCATTTTTAATGCATTTTTTGCTATTTTTTGGCTATAACTCTCTAAAAATGCTTTATAGTTATTTCCCTTACAAACCTGAGCAACGCCGGGCGATACTGCTAGTTATATATAGAGGACTATATATAGAGGAAGTGGTGAATAAACTGTTGTCTAAATTACGCAAAAATGAAAACAACACTAACATCTTATTTTAACAAATATATTTACCAAAATTACATAAAAATATTCTGAAATACCAAAGAGAAAATTTATTCAATAAAGTCGTCATTGGCTTCAACTACGGCTTCCAGACAACTTTGGAATCTCCTGCAACTCTTCTGGATGGTCTGCTTGTTTAAGTTGGTGAAAGCTGTCATAATCCTTGCTTTCAATTCATCTTCGGTGTTACAAGAAGTTTTGTTTGTCTCTCGCTCAACTGCACCCCACACATAATAATCAAGGGGGTCGCAGTCTGGGGAGTTAGATGACCAGATGTTAGGGGTGATGTGGACACAGAAATTATCTGACAGCCATGATTATGTAACATAGTGCAGAGTCCTGTTGCCAGACATATGGTCTTCCAGCAGCCACTCTCTTGACCCAGGGCAGCATTACCTCCTCCACGCATTTGATGTAGGCTTCCGTGTTGAGTCTGAGGCCATGTGAGAAGATGATTGGAGGTATAATGTCACCATCACTAGTGATCAATCCAAACATCATGATGTTGGCTAGGTGTTTGATATTTATCGCTCTCGGTACATACCCTCAGATTGACACTCAAACACTCTGAAATGTTCGTATTGGAACTTCTTGTATGAATGCCAAGCAGTACAGTATGTCGTTTCTGGCAGAGTGAATTGTGCCATGGTGCTGTTTTTCTCAGATATTGTTTAAGCAAAAGAGATTTGTGAATAATGATCTTTTTTTTTTAGCAGCCCCATCCTACCAATTTTGTAGCCACTACGTATAATGACCTTTTTGGTTAAAAAAAAAGTAAATATTTTCAGACGAAAGGGTGTGTGATTAAAAAGAGATTTGGCTGTTGTTTCTAACATACCCCATGACCACCTTCCCCATTTCTTTCTCATTCTGACAAGTATTAATGTTTTTGAAAATTTTCTCCCCAATCATAGCATGAACTTGTGTTGTTAAATTTTTGGTTAATATTTACTTTAACACTCAGCCACCAAAACAAGAAAAAAACAAGTTTTAAAAAACAGGTGTAAAAAAAATGTGTATTAAATGTATATGAAAACAAAAATTTGCATCAACAAACCGAGGGGAGGGGAGAGGACTTTCGGAAAATTCACACGATCCGATTTTTTCCCCTCATAACTTTTAGGAAAATGGATATCTTTTAATGAAATTTTATGTAAATACTTTTCAAACAGCATAAATAACAATTATAATGATATTTGAGGAGGAAAATTTTTTCCGTTGGGGTGAGGAGAGGACTTTCGAATAGAAGGAAATTCATAAATTATCTTTTTGCTAGAGTGTAATGGAAAAACGTTTGAAAAAGATTTTTTACAATCATTTATTCGTTTGAGTTATAGAAAAAGGTTTTAAAAAAGATCCCAACAGTGGAGATGTGCTAAAAACAAAAGTTAAATCGTCCTTAAATTTTTCCATAGTGAAACCATATTCAACATCGTATTTATGAATTTATTTCTATCACCATACTCTCTTTTATTCTTTTATTTGTTTCAGTCATTTGACTGTGGCCATGCTGGAGCACTGCCTTTAGTCGAGCAAATCAACCCCGGGACTTATTCTTTGTAAGCCCAGTACTTATTCTATCAGTCTATTTTGCTGAACCGCTAGGTGACGGAGACGTAAACCCACCAGCATCGGTTGTCAAGCAATGCTAGGGGGACAAACACAGACACACACATACATATATACGACAGGCTTCTTTCAGTTTCCATCTACCAAATCCACTCACAAGGCATTGGTCCGCAAAAGACACTTGCCCAAGATGCCACGCAGTGGGACTGAACCCGAAACCATGTGGTTGGTAAGCAAACTACTTACCACACAGCCACTCCTGCGCCTAATACATGGAATCTTTTTAAAAACCTTTTTCCATTACTCTAAATGAATCTAAATTTCTTTTTGGTTTCAAACTTTTTTCCATTATACTCAAGTAAAAAAATAATTTATGAATTTCTTTCTCTTTAAAAGTCCTTCCCCACCACTTTGGAAAATTCCCCCTCCCCCCACAAATTTCTTTATAATCATTTGAAAGGTATTTATATAAAATTACTTTAAAAGATATCCATTTTCCTAAAAGTTATGAGGGAAAAAAATCGGATTTTGGGAATTTTCTGAAAGTCCCCTCCCCACGGCTTGTTAGCGCAAGTTTTTGATTTCATATTTGTTTAATACACATTTTTTACACAAGTTTATTTTTTGTGTGTGTGTTGAAGTAAACATTAACCAATTTTTTTTGAAAATTTATGATTTTTATTAACCCTAACACTTACTGGTCATGGGATATGCTAGAAATAACAACCAAATCTCCCTTAAATCACACACCTTCTCGTCTGAAAATATTTACTTTTTTTTTTCCTTCTTTTTACCGTTTTTAAGTGCGTAGTACCCGCAAAATCGACCAAAATCGGTCCGGGGAGAAGATGGGGGTTTAACAAATAACAAACATCATTTATCGTAATTTTTTGTTTGCTAAAAAGATAGTCTAAAGCATTTCCAAGGACACTTTGAAAAAAAAATCTGAAAAATCACCCTCAAAACGGAGAAATTCAAACTTGGTGGAGCTTCGTAAGTCCGACGTTCGGTAAAATTACAGATTAACACCCGCACGATTTTCACGAAGAAAAAAAAAATAACTCGGATTTTTTGCGTGGAATCAAGTACCCGACCTCCTAATATGCTGGAAATCCCATATTTTGTTTCGGAATTGGTCCGGAGTGGGGGGGTAACTCCCCCCCCCCCCCCGAATTTTCACACAAAAAAGAAATGATTTTTTGCGTGGAATCAAGTACTGTGGCAGCCCCCCCCTTCCGAACCCAAATATGGGATTTACAGCATATTACGAGGTCACAGTACTTGATTCCACGCAAAAAATCATTTCTTTTCTGGGTGAAAAATCGCCCCCCCCCCTCCGGACCAATTCCGAAACAAAATATGGGATTTCCAGGATATTAGGAGGTCAGGGTACTCGATTCCACGCAAAAAATCCGAGTTTTTTTTTTTTTTCCTTCGTGAAAATCGTGCGGGTGTTAATCTGCAATTTTACCCGACGTTCGCCTTTCAAAGTTCCATTTATACCTCCGCCTTATCGAAGGTGGAGGTATTGTTCGGTCGCGTTTGTTTGTATGGTCCGTGGACAAGATATCTCAAGAACTGCTGGATGGTTGCGGATGAAACTTTCAGGGATGTTTGGCCTCGTGACTGGCACGAGCTGATTAGATTTGGGGATCGATTCAGTATCGGACAAGGAATCTGGATTATTATTTTTCCAGTTTTTTTTTTTATTAACTTAATTTTTGAGAGCAGTCGGATTCATTTTTAGTATTCCCGTTTGTGAGAGCAGTAGAGTTTATTTCAGATATTCTAATTTTTAAAATTATCTCCAGCTAATCGTTAAGAGGATGTTGATGTTGCCTTGGCGGAGGTTTGCCCTGAGTACTCTTGTTACTATCTTATAAATTTTTACCTCCACTTTAACTTTACTCTTTTTAACTATCGTGTTTGAAAAAGCGATCAGTAAAATTATGCAAAAACATTAAAAAATGCTTTCAAAATTTGAGGAATCGAAAATGAAAATGTGCGGCATAATTTTGCGCACCTACGATAACTTTGGTTTTGCGTGAGTGTATGTGAGAGAGAGAGATGTTGACACGGAAAACTCCGTTAAACCTTTTAGCTGAATGAATATTGAACTTTGTGTAGAAGTTTTTAGTTCTCTATTTTGACGAGAATTTTTCCAATTTTTTTTTTTCATCACGGCCCTAAACGTTTTTAATATAAAAGAATTTGGAAAATTCCAAATACGGAAAGACTTCCTTTGTACCTCCTGCCCCCCCCCCCACCAAAAAAAAACACTCCTTAAAAATTTGTTTGTCTACACAAACCCCCCTTTTCGGCTATGGAGAATACGAATCTGCAACAAAATTGGCAAAAATCAGCATTTTGAAATTACCACCCCGCTATTCTCTTCATTTTTAACTTTAAAAAACTTTTTTGCTTGTTTTTTTTTCTTCAAAATATGCCGAAAAATATGGAGATTATGATTCTGAAAAAAATTTCCAAAAATTTTTCTGGTTAGGGTTAGAGTTATGGTTTTAGGGTTTGGGTTGGGGTTTTAGGGCTAGGGTTACGGAAAAAAGTGAAAAATCAAAAAATTGGGGGAGGGGTATGGGGGGAACAGAATTTTCAAAATTTCGATTTTTGGCAATTTTCCGGAACCTCTGTATCCGAAAACGTGGGGATTTGGAAAAAAAATAATAATCTGCGAGAAAATGAGGTGGGGAGGAAGTCTTTCCGAAAATACTTTCTGACGAAAATGTGTCAAGGCAGAATGTGGACCACAACACTTTGTTTTTGTTTTATTTTTGTTTTTTTACAGAATCCCCAATTTTCGAGTACAGAGATACTGATTTTGCGAAAAAAAAGAAAAAAGAAAAAAGAAAAAACCGCATTTTAAAATTTTAATCACCCCAATTCTTCAATTTTCACTTTTTCCAGACATTTTTTTTTTTTTTGAAATACGAAGATTATGATTCTGAAAAAAAATTTTGTAAAATTTCAATTTAAAAAAAAATATAACCCCTAACCCTAACCCAACCCTAAAATACGCGTAAAACTAACTATTATGGGACGTGGTGTGAGAATTAATATTTTTAAATGCCGTTTTTTTTTTTTTTTTTTTTTTTTTTTTTTGCAGAATCAGAATCTCCATACTCGAAAATGGGGGGTTTCTGTAAAAAAACACAAAAAGGGATGCGGTCCACATTCTTTACGTTCGCCGTCATTTAAGGGAAATTTAGCTGTTGTTTCTAGCACATCCCACAACCACTTTCCTCGTTCCTTCATCACTCACATAATCATGATGTTTTTCAATATTTTTCTCCCCAAAATGATGATGTAGAAGTACAGGTGGTCCACGGCTGTAATATAGGCAACAACAAAAAAATTGGCGATCTTTCGTCTCTAGTAGACCTTTCCGTCGATTTCCGTAAAAAATTTTTTTTTTTTACATATGGGCTTGCGGAAACTTTTGAAGTAATATACATACATATACACATACACCGAGTAAAAAATTTCAGTTATCTCTTTCTTTCACACATTACTCTGTCTCTTCACACACACTAACAGAAGCACTTCACTTACACAACATACTGTCTCCCACACCCCATCAAACACACATGTCCATCAATGCTCCCATGCACGGTAACTTCAAAAGAACTTCCCTCGTTATACAATCGCTTTCTCTTAGTCTCTTTCGCTCTCATTACTTCAAAAGTTCCCGCAAGCCCATATGTAAAAAAAAAAAAATTTTTTACGGAAATCGACGGAAAGGTCTACTAGAGACGAAAGATTGCCAAAAAGGCGACGAAAGATTGCCAAAAAATTTGTAATTTAAATTTTTAACCCTCACCAATTTAATTTTTTAACTGCACCAATCGAGACCATGAATGTGTGTGTGCGCGCACGCATAAGTTGTATTTACTAACAGAAAAGTATGCTATTATAATAAATCATCTTTTACATGCCTTCTTTAAAGCACTGTGGATAAACCCCAGCAATGACCTCATGCTCTCCAATATTTTTAGTAAATATGTTTTTTTTCTTACACATGCACGAACACACACGAATACGCCTGATGCAGCGGGGAGGAAAACCAAAGACGGTACCAGGTTATCGTGGGTTGGATGTGCTAGAAACAACAGCTAAATCTCCCTTAAATCACACTCCTTTTCGTTTTAAAATATTTTCATTTCTTTTTTTTCTATCAAAAAAATGCTTCCCCGTGGTTTTTTTAAAGTGCGTCGTGCAAAAAAAAAAAAACAAACAAACAAATTTTCATTTGAAAGGCCGTAGTGGGAAAAAAATTGGGAAAATCCCCGTCAGAACGGAGAAAATCCAACTTATATGGGTGTCCTGATCTGGATCTCCGCCAATTATGTTTCAGTTTTTACCTGTACGTAGGATCCGGAGACGAAGTCACAGATTCGTTTCACGGAGGACAATGTAACTATTATAGCGTAATATGTATATAATCCTTTCAATTACGAGCACAAGGCCTGAAATTTGGGATAGGGGACTAGTCGAGTTCATCGATACCAGTGTGAGACTGGTACTTATTTTATCGACCCTAGCCAAGTCAACCTCGGAGGAATTAGAACTTGAAGATGGACAAAATATCGCTTAGCATTTTGCTTGGTGTGCTAACGATTCTACCAGCTCATCGCCTTAATTCTGTATATAATAATTTCTTAGGCAATATTTCAGGACTGCCGATTTCTTACTTCTTCAAAATATATACAATAGATGAATGATGTGTATCACCATAAAGATAATTGTGCTGCACCTGAGCACTGTTTACAATAATTTCATTATTATTAAAAAAAAATTTTTCTGCGGAGAATTTTATTGTCGGTGCTTACTGTCACTCATCAAAACAAAATATGGCGCTTCTCCGTCACAACACCTGGAACCTGCTTACATTCTGGATGAGTGTGGTTTTAGATAAATGACTCTAACTCTAGCAGTATTAAAATAATTATATGAATGAGTTAGACACACCTTTTGCATAGAAACCAAAGAATTAAAGCTTCCACTTAGACACACCTTTTGCATAGAAACCAAAGAATTAAAGCTTCCACTTAACTTATTAATGTCATTAAATATACTGAACATAAAATATTATTCATTGCATAATGCTGAAAGGTAGGATAAATAAAATATATATATAGATTGGACATACTTTGCTCAATAAAAAGACGTAACTTGGTTAGTTCTTCAGTTTCATAAACACCAGGACTCCAAGCGATGGTCTTAAATCTTAGGGCTTGACGAAAGTTTTCTACTATTTGTGGATTTGTTCCAACATCAATCTTCGAATGTTCCGCTGTTTTCTGACAGGGAATAACAATGTCAGTTCTTACAGTGAAGGTAAAAGTACGAATTAAAACGACAATACTAACGGCTATCACAGTACTACACACGGAGATCACAATTTGTTTCAGCATGTTTGTAGCAAAGCGAAAGCAGCCAGGCTAAAGCAAAATAATGTTATGCAATTGATTTACTTTTTATATTTATATATGCATTTTTTTTTTCCTAACCCATGTTTGAGGACATGGTTGGTTGGTTGGTTAATTGTGAGGCCTGATAATATTACAAAGCAATTTTGGCATCTACTCAGTGAGTTTCAAAAACAAGTATAATACCTATCTGTGATTAAAGGTGGAATTAAAAATAGAAATATATGTAAAAACCTTTTTCAAAACATCCTGCTGAGATTTTTGTATTTTTTTAATTCTTGTCCTGCAGGAGAATGGTGGGAGCCAAGAATTGATAGATAAATATTCACACATGTTGCTACATTGTATTGAGTTACAACACTTACCCCATCAGATTCATTAAGATTTCATTTGTAACATTAATCACAAAAACCTTTTGATAATTTCCTGCGCGTATATCGTTCCACTACCGAAATATTTAACCCCCTTCTTACCTATTCTCTTATTTTAGAGGACCTTCCCATTTAGGGACAGTGTTGTGTTACTTATTGTTTTATTTGTGTGTTGCAAAAATATACTTTGTTTTGAAACGAGGGGATATTTTCAGTCCTTGGAAATTTTTGGCTCAACAAACCTCGCAATATCTGTTATCTCGTTTAATGCATTTTCGAAATGAAAAACAACACGTCCGATTCATTTGCTTGTGTAAAATCACCGCGTATTTCTAAATACCTATCTTTCACTAAAGGCGTTCCAACTGTGGCTATCCCATCATTTAGCAGCGTTCCAAGTGACTATTTCATCTTTTCTTAAAGCGTTCCAGCTGAGACCATCTCGTCTTTTTTAATCTAAAAAATTGTATCACGTCAAACACAACCTACTCTTTTTTAAAGGTCACACTGGATAGCGAAGTCTGAGGCGGGGCCGGCCCTCGGCTTGCTGGCGCCCCGGGCAAGCTGAACTTCAGCGCATTTACTCTTTTAGTTGTTTCAGTCATTTTACTGCGGCCATGCTGGAGCACTGCCTTTAATCGAGCAACTCGATCCCGAGACTTATTCTTTTGTAAGCCCAGTACTTATTCTATCGGTCTCTTTTGCCGAACCGCTAAGTAACGGGGACATAAACACACCAGCATCGGTTGTCAAGCAATGCTAGGGGGTCAAACACAGAAACAGACACACACACACACACACACACACACACACACACATATATATATATATATATATATATATATATATACGACGGGCTTCTATCAGTTTCCGTCTACCAAATCCACTCACAAGGCTTTGGTCGGCCCGAGGCTATAGTAGAAGACACTTGCGCAAGGTGCCACGCAGTGGGACTGAACCTGAAACCATGTGGTTGGTAAACAAGCTACTCCTGCGCCTAGTATAATTTTTTTTTTTAACTTTCACAAGGAGAAAAACTGAAAATGTAGACTAAAAAAGCACATGGTACCCCGGGCGACTGCCCGAGTTGCCGATACCTGGGGATACATTTAATGAAGAATAAAATGGCATATTCGAACTGGATCAGAACTAATCTCAGGCTAAATAATAACAGTAACACCTCGCAATAGATAATTGTTAGCAAATGCATTAGTTACTAAATCTGTTAGTAACAAAGATAGGTCTTCCCCTGGAGTCTGTTGAGTTGGTTTTTCTTTTTTTGTCTTTTCTTTTTAGACACTTAGGAAGCCAGCTGATGTCAATCATCAAAATAATAATTTCGCTGCTATTTCTAGCAGGTTCAAATGACGATGTAGCGCAGAGGTCAATGTTCTAAACTCCGAATGAGGGTCAATGTTCTAAACTCCGCATGAGGGTCAATGTTCTAAACTCTGCTCGACCTGTTATAGAAAATTTAACGGGAAGCTTTATGAAAATAAACAAAAGACGAAGGCAGGTGGAATACAAACAAACAATTGTATTAGTATGGCGCTCAGGAATATAAATAAAACAAGTCTTTTACGTTTCGAGCCTACGCTCTTCAACGGAAAGATACACAGAAAAGAAACACAGAAAGAAACAAGGAGAGAAAAAAAATGCGCGCAGAGGCTAGCGAATCAACATGGCGATCTGATTTCGGCCAGAAGTCAAAGATCAAACGTGAGACGCAAGAGCGAAATTAGGAGAGATAACAGGGTCAAATGACCTCGCCCCAACATAAGAGTGTGTGTGTGTGTGTGTGTATGAGAGAGTATGTAGTGCGTATGAGAGGTCTGGACGTGTGTATGTATATATGATGTGATGTGTAAAGTCGTATGGTGTAGTGTAGAGAGAGGAGATGAGGGGGAGAGGGGAGGAGGAGGGGTGATGTGTAAAGTTGCATGGTGTAGTGTAGAGAGAGGAGAGGGGGTTAGATGAGGAGGGGGGAGAGTTGAGACCAAATGGCGTAAAAGAGCGAAGAGAGAAGATTAATTCCTGTTCACGGCGCAAACAGGAATCCGGATGGCCTCTGTGCAAGGACAAACCAAACACAGACAGGTGTTGCAAGGAGTGACCGGTGGAGCGGAAATGGCGTGAGACCGGTGTGTCGTTGGCAAGGCGGATGTCACGGAGGTGTTCCGCGAACCGGTCAGCCAAGCGGCGTCCCGTTTGTCCGATGTACAGGGAATGGCAGAGAGAGCAAGAGACACAATAGATGATATTGCTGGAGGTGCAGGTGAAGGAGTTGATGATGCGATAGGGTCGATGATGGGTGCCAGTGAGGAGGGTGGTGTTGGAGAGGTAAGGGCAAGTGTGGCAACGTGGGCGGGAGCAGGGAACGAGCCAGGTTGGGAGGTAGGGTCAGGGAAGGAGCTATGGACCAAAAGGTCTCATAGGTTATGGGCTCGTTTGAAGGAGGGGAGGGGTAGGTTAGGGAAAAGGTGTGAAGTGGACGGGTCGGACTGGAGATGCCGGAAAGCTCGAAGAATGGTGCGTTGGAGAGGTAGGGTCGTGGGGTGGTAAGTGAGGGGAAAAGGGAGGCGGGAGACTACAGGGCGGGTTCGGGAAGAGAGAGCAGATGCACGGTCTACGGAACGTGCTCTGGTAAGGGCGGTGTGGATAGTGGTGAGGGGGTATCCACGTAGGATGAAGTGGTGAGCCATACGTTGAGACTGAGTCTCAAAGTCATGGTCATCACTACAGAGCCTACGTAGACGGAGGAATTGGGAATAGAGGATGGAAAGCTTGGTGTGTTTTGGGTGGGAGGAAGAGAAGTTGAGGTATGAATGTGAGTCTGTGTGTTTGTAGTGAATGGAGGTGGTAAGAGTGGAGTGATGAATGCTAACCAAAATGTCGAGGAAGGAGACAGAGGTGTTGGAGATAGTGGAGGTGAAGTGGAGGGCTGGATGGAAGGATTGAACGAAAGAGAGGAAGGAATCTAGATGTTCACGGGAGAGTGAGGTGGCACCGATAATGTCGTCAATGTAACGACCGTATAGGTCAGGAGTGGGACCAGTGAAATTAGAGAATATTTGGGCCTCAACATAGCCAACAAACAGGTTCGCATAGTTGGGGCCCATTCGCGTTCCCATGGCCACTCCCGAGACTTGTTGGTAGAACTCGCCCGTGAACGAGAAGCAGTTGAGAGTAAGGACAAGTTCGGCCAGACAAATGAGTGTGGAGGTGTCAGGTTCAGGGTTGGGGCGGAGTTCGAGAAAGTGTTGAAGTGCCCGCAGTCCTTCGTGGTGAGGGATAACGGTATAGAGGCTATAGATGTCCATAGTAAAAAGGATTTTGGAGGAGCCGGGAGGAAAGGTGAAAGAGTTGAAAAGCCAGAGAGCATGGTTGGTATCATGGATGTGGGAGGGAAGAGACGCCACTTTTTCTTCTACGGAAGAAAGAGCAAGCCTTCTTCTATCATACTCTCAATTTTGGTCAATTTGCACCGCAGGGTCTCGGAGGAGATAGTGATAGTTGAAGGCTACCGAACCTGCCATACACAGACAACTTCAGCTTTATATATACAGATATATAAATGATCATCCATGTTAAAGTTAGTTTAGTCGTGATACCTCATTCGCCACTTAGGTGGGCGCTAGGCAATTTTAAAAGGAGTGCTACAAATCCAAAAGAAGGGGTGAAGAACCATTGGTGTGAAGCAGTGGTTCTCAACCGGAGTTCATATCAGATTTTGTAAAAATTTACGAGGAATAAATTGTTTATACTTCAACAATACACCAAATATTTTCATCTTTTTAATACAATTCCCAGGAATATTTAATTATAGAAATGTAATAGGATTTTATTAACGTCTAATGGCCGAGAGGATTCACCCGAGTAAAATAGGAATCAAAGGAGTCCATAGGTAAAAAAAAATGGATGGGGGATTGAAAAACACTGCTGTCGAAAATTCTTTGTTGGCTGGGATGAAATCAATCATTGATGTTATTTAGCCCCAGGTTAGCGCGATCCTGTAGATCTATCTATGATCAAAGGCCTCCATCCATGACTATTCCATCTTTTATTTTTCAGGCAATCGTATTATGTTGAAAATATATCTTTTACTCCTTAGGGATCTTTTCCTTTTGAACGGCACATGTCAACACAATTTCTAGTTAACTAAACACTTTAAAACTTCATATACTGGTAGAATGTGTCAAAATAAAACATGTTTTTCCTCTTGGCTTTCTTGATAAAATTGTAATTCGTTTGTTTAACGTAGTTTAATTTTTCGAACTTTAACCAATCAATTGCCTCTAATTGGGCTAAAATCATTTGCTGCGTCTAAAACTGAGACAACATCCTGTCAATAACCCTAACCCTCACCCTAACCCTAAATTTTAGCCTTTCGGGTTTTTTTTTTCTTCATTGTTAAATTAATTTAAGGATAACAATTAAGAAAAAAAAACGAAAGCAATAGAAAATAATTTAAACAATTAACAAACAAAATAATTCTATTATTTTATACACACGCTTTCCGTACGTATACATAACGAAAAGCTAAAACCAAAGCAAAAACTCAAAACAAAAACAAAACGAATAATTTTAGACACACGCGTAACAATTAAATTAATTTAACAATTAAGGAAAAAAAATCGAAAGGCTAAAATTTAGGGTGAGGGTGAGGGTTAGGGTTAGTGACAGGATGTTGTCTCTGTTTTAGACGCAGCAAATGATTTTAGCTCACTAGAGGCGATTCATTGGTTAAAATTCAAAAAATCAAACTACGTTAAACAAACAAATTACAATTTTCTCAAGAAAGCCAAGAGAAAAAAATGTTTTATTTTGACACATTCTACCGGTATACGAAGTTTTAAAGTGTTTAGTTAACTAGAAATTGTGTTGACATGTACCGTTCAAAAGAAAAAAGATCCCCAATTAAGGTTAATTTAGCAAACTAATTATCAAAAGCATTCTATCTTTTGTTTTTCAGACATCGTGTATCTCAGACTACCATTATCTAATGCATCCTTTTAAAAGGGGTCAGAAATGGTAGGATGTGACATGAGGAGATTTTAACTTAAAAAAGACGTGATGGTCATATTCGGAACTCGAAAGTTCACAATTGAGATTCTTAAAAGAAATGCGTGGTCGCAATTGGAATGTGGTTACAAAAAGCAGTAAATTTCTATATTAACACCCACACGATTTTCACCAAGGAAAAAAAAAACTCAGATATTTTGCTTGGAATCAAGTACCTTGACCTCCTAATATGCTGCAAATCCATTATTTTGGTTCGGAAAAAAGGGGAGTGAGCCCCTCCCTGAATCATTGGAAATTTTTTTTTCAATGAATGAATTCCTGTGACCTCCTAATATGCTACAAAACCCTTTTTGGAGTCCAAAAAATGGGATGGGATGGGGTGGAAGCCTCGGTAATTTCTCCCCCGACCCCCATTGATCTTTTCACCCCACCCCATTTTTTGGACCCCAAAAAGGGTTTTGTAGCATATTAGGAGGTCACAGGAATTCATTCAACGAAAAAAAATTCCAATGATTCCGAACGAAAATAAGGGATTTGCAGCATATTAGAAGGTCAGGGTACTTGATTCCACGCAAAAAATCCAAGTTATTTTTTTCTTTTCCTTAGTGAAAATCGGGAGGGCGTTAATATAGAATTTTATCAAAAGAGCTAGAAGCTCACAAAAGCAATGCTTTAAGCTAGGTAGACTGTCATAGTTGAATAGCTTTTAAAAAGCAGGGAGGTCATGGCTGGAAAACTTGAAACACGAGATGGTTGAAATGCCTTAAAGAAAGTCGAACAATCACATACATATGGCTCAGATGTGCTGCTTTTCATTTAGAAATTTCTCGCTTCAGACTTTAAATGGCAGTTTGTCACTTATACTTTGATCATTCTCTATTGATATAAATAACAGTTGAGGGCAAAGGTAGTGTCATTGTATTTTATATTGTTCATTATCTTATATAACTTTGGTAATATTTAATCAGCTTATCAAGTATATTTTTTTTAATTTCAAAATTAAAATTCTGTTACTTGCTTCTGTTGTTTAATAAACACATTAGCTTTATGAGTGAAACATGACCTTAATTTTGGAGTATTTATTCCATCATTGATTTAGGATACACCCCCATTAAAAAAAAAAAAGAAAAAGAAAGGAGTGGCTGTTTGGTAAGTAGCTTGCTAACCAACCACATGGTTCTGGGTTCAGTCCCACTGCGTGGCATCTTGGGCACGTGTCTTCTGCTATAGCCCCGGGCCGACCAATGCCTTGTGAGTGGATTTGGTAGACGGAAACTGAAAGAAGCCTGTCGTATATATGTATATATATATAAGTGTGTGTGAATATGTTTGTGTGTCTGTGTTTGTTCCCCTAGCATTGCTTGACAACCAATGCTGGTGTGTTTACGTCCCCGTAACTTAGCGGTTCGGCAAAAGAGACCGATAGAATAAGTACTGGGCTTACAAAGAATAAGTCCCAGGGTCGATTTGCTCGACTAAAGGCGGTGCTCCAGCATGGCCGCAGTCAAATGACTGAAACAAGTAAAAAGAGTAAAAAAAAAAAAAGAGTGATTGTTTATAGTAACTTATTCCACGAAATGGCTTGTTAATCATTAGCACCCACTACACTCTGAGAGTGGTTGGCGTTAGGAAGCTGTAGAAACACTGCCAAATCAGATTGGAGCCTGGTGCTGCCTCCTGGCTTCCTAAACCCCCATTCAAACCGTCCAACCCCTGCCAGCATAGAAAACGGACGTTAAACAATAATGATGGTGATGAGGATGATGTGGGGTATTTGTGTGTGTGCGTGCATATGTTTGTGGGCACACGTGTAATATATCAAATACCAAACAACATAAATACCTCATTTATCAAAATTATCACCATTTCAATAGAATGTGTCAAATGAGAAGAGGAAATAGACTTAGTGGAACACAAAGGAAATAGAGCATACTAGCAGTATCTAGCATACTAGATTATGTTAGGATTATTAAGCTAATCAAGTGCTTTGTTTCAAACCAAACTAAGACAATTTGATTGGGAAATCCCATAAGGAATCAGTTTATTGATTTTTCCACTTATCGATTGTTTTTGTTTTTTTTTTCTTGTTTTGGAGAACTTAAAGCATTCAAAGATCCCATGAGTCCTAAGAAACGCCAGCATCAAGTTTGAACAAAATATGTCAAAATTGGTAAAAGTTATGGTTGAAAATGGGGTGTAGCCAATTTTATTGGGAAATCCTATAAGAAATCAGTTTATCGATTTTTCATCCTGATTGAATGGAAAACCCCATAAGGAATTAGTTTATTGATTTTTCACCCCAAATAGGACTTAACCAAACACAACATTACTGATTCAAAAAATCTATATTTATACTTTAAAATTGGTTTTCATACCCAACCCAGTACTGCAGAATCAGTGTCGTGACAAGAGCACATGGGTTGGGAGTTTGACTAGCAGAGGTTATCAGGTTGCACATGCCAGCCCTTTGAAAACGCCACTCCCATCATCTAACCCCCTTTGCCCATGGGTTAGGAAACCTTACAGCAAGGAAAATAGAATGCCCAAAAGGGCTCCCGATCCTCTGTGTCAGAAGCGGTTATGTTCAGATCACAACTAAGTCTTAAGTATACACACACACACACACAAACACACATGTCCGTACACCTATTGCATACATGTTCGTGTGTGTGTGTGTGTGTTGCCCGTATATGGACAAAACACTTAACAAAAGTCTTAACAAAAACTTATTCGTTGCTAGAAGGAGACTTAACTCCTGTTGCAAACAATGGTGGAGTTCTCCAAGTTGAAAATTGTTAAACGTTTTGGTTGAAAATTTATTTTTACCGCTATTCACTGGTGCCTCTGGGAAAATAAGTTGACGAAAATATAGCTAGGGTCGTGATGAATGTCCTCATAAAATTGGAGCAACATGCGTGCTAATTTGTGGACATGCATAAATTACATTCACGTACACACACACATACACACATCCTGCCTTTTCTATATATATACAGATTATACAAAAGTATAATTCAGCTATAGTTATATCAGTTATAACTACATCACATAAATTCTCTTCCCTTTTGGTGCCCTTTGGTCTTATTCTTCTACCTCTCTCCCTTTAACAATTTAAATCTCTTCCACTACTATATGAACTGGCTTTTCCAGTTCATTTGTTGTGTTCAATGAATGTATAATTGTTTAGGAAAATAGAAGGCTAATTTGGGAAAATAGCTGTAGTAAGTGGATAACTACCTTTTCTTTTCTCACTTACCTTATCTATCATCAATAGCAGCAAAGCTTTCAACTCCAATCCTGGGTCCCCCTTATATAAAAAGTACACACAACTTAAAAAACAAACAAAATTTATGAGATGGTCTTGCTACTACCACACACTTAATCATTGTAGAATACATCTAAAAGACAACTATTTGACTAATTAACAATGATTAACTCACCAAGATCCTACAACCAGGAGCTGATTTATGCACACTTTTCTTTCTTTGCCTCTTCTATCACCAGTTTAACAGCTTCTGCTTTCCTGAAATAATTCACTGCATACTCTGCCCACCTTTCTCTCTTCCTCCTTTACTGTGTTTCAAATCTTGAACTCTGTACTAAACACTGAACACTAGTCTTTCCTCTAGAAATGTAATCATCTGGACTCTCCCTACACTCTCAACACACATTTTTCCATACAGACACTGATGTACAGATCTTCAAACTGAACATTAACCATATCAATCTTGCTAGCCCTCCGCCCTTGATTAGTTTCCAAACCAAGATATTACATTAACTTACAGTAAAATTATATGTCTATAGGAAATTTAACTCTGTGGAAAGATAGAACATATATAAGTGAAAATATTGATGATGATGAAGATAGAAAGAAAAAAAGCATAAGGTTAAAAATATAATAAAAAAGACAAGTAAAAAAGACAACATTATTATTTCAGAAAATCTGTGTTGTTTATTAAAAAGAAATGCTTCAAAAATAAATGTTTTGTTATAATTCAGCATGTTTGTTAATAAAATTCATTTTATCACGATCTGAATTCAAAATTACATGATGATAAAAATTGACAACTTTTTCATAATTCCTTACTGATATCTTTTCATTATCTCCATGAACCATATTTGCAGTCTCTGGAGTTAAAACTGCAGGGATGAATCGATAGATACTTTTTGTCAAATGTTTATAGTGGTGAGTATCTGTGTTGCCGATTGTCACTCCTAAAAGAAAGAGGTTGACGTTAGAAGAAATAAAAAATATGATTTTTTTAGATGGAATACAATATAAAGAATGTGCTTTAATCAACTAAATTCATTCAAATGTCTTATTTACCTATGTTCCAGTGTAATTAAATTGAGTCAATTGTTTGATATTTTGACAATTGCACATATCCATTAATTGAGAGCATAGCAGTCAATCATATCAACCTACAACTTGGCTGATATTTATTCTATTGGTACCAGAAAGATGAAAGGGAAAAAAGAGTTTGGTAAGGATTTTAATGTAGATTGTAAAAAGCATTTTCTTGAATGTTCTAACAACTCTACTGATCCATTACCATTTTAGAAATTCACAGTAATTGAATGCAAGACAAACCTGAGCCAAACTTTGGATAGAATAGAACATCCTGTTCAACTTTCTGATGGATCCAATATTAATTCATAATATAAGATCCAAGCCTTTGAAAACAATAGTTAAAGGCAGAAATTCACCATCATGAACAAGGAACAAAAAACTAATGGGTATTCTTTGTAGTTGGTCACCACCTTTGCAGGAAAGTAAGAAAGATTTTTGATTGCTGTAAATGTTGTATGATTGTTGATCAGGGACATGTTGCTTTTTTTGTTGTTGTTTTTATAAATGGTTAGATGAGAAGGACAAGGGCAACACTAATGGCCTTTTCCAAGGCCTCTAGGACAGCTGGAGGAAGCAAGTAGATGGCTCTGCTTGATCTATAGAAAAGGTGGAGGCAGAAATTCCAAAAGATGTACCCGTTGTAAGCTA
>NC_042997.1:23353329-23358329 GCF_006345805.1 Octopus sinensis
TGGGAATCATTCAGAGACACGGTTCACTCCATCGCCCTTGAAACTCTGGGCCAAGTTACGAGGAACCACCAGGACTGGTTCGACGAAAACGACCAGGAAATCCAAAAGCTCCTGGAAGAGAAACGCCGTCTGCTGCGGGCTCACCAAAATGACACCACCTGCACGGCAAAGAAGGCCGCTTTCAACAACATTCGCAGCACAGTCCAGGCTAAACTCCGCCTCATGCAAGACGCATGGTTAAGCGCCAAGGCGGATGAGATTCAGGGATACGCAGACAACACGACACCAAGAAATTCTACGAGGCGCTGAAAGCTGTCTATGGACCGCAGTTCTCCTTTGGATCAACCCCCCTGCTCAGCTCGGATGGAACCTCACTCCTGACTAACAAGAGGCTGATCCTGGAGAGATGGGCGGAGCATTTCAACATCGTGCTCAACCGACCAGCCCAGATCAACGAGGAAGCCATCGCACAACTCCCCCAGGTGCCGACAAACCACGAGTTGGCTGTTCCCCCTGCAGTCGAGGAAGTGAGCAGAGCCATCAAAAAAATGTCCACCGGCAAAGCTCCAGGCTCTGACGCCATCCCTGCAGAGGTGTTCAGGTCGGGCGGCCTCACCATGATCAGTCAGCTCACCAGCCTGTTCCAATCGATGTGGGACAGGGAACAACTCCCTCAAGATTTCCGGGATGCAACAATCGTCCACATTTATAAGCGGAAAGGAGATCGGCAGTCCTGCGACAACCACCGAGGTATCTCCCTCTTGTCCATAGCAGGCAAGATCCTGGCCCGGGTCCTGCTTGACCACCTTCTGGAACACTTGGAGCAAGGCCTTCTCCCTGAGAGCCAGTGTGGCTTCCGTGCGGGTCGAGGGACCACTGACATGATATTCGCCGCCCGCCAGCTCCAAGAGAAATGCATGGAGCAGCACCTTGACCTCTGCATGACCTTTGTTGACCTCACCAAGGCCTTTGATACAGTCAGTCGGGAGGGACTATGGAAGGTCATGGGAAAATTTGGTTGCCCCAGCAAATTTATTGCAATTGTCCGCCAGTTCCACGACGGAATGACAGCCAGAGTCCTTGAAGACGGCAACTCATCTGAAGCCTTCCAAGTGACCAACGGAGTCAGGCAGGGCTGTGTCCTGGCCCCAACACTGTTCAGCATCATGTTCTCGGCAATGCTGTCCGACGCTTTAGGGACTGCAAGTCCGGTATCGACATCAAGTACAGGACAGACGGGAAACTTTTCAACTCCAGAAGATTGCAGGCTGTCACAAAGGTGAGGGAGACAGTCGTCAGAGACTTTCTCTTTGCTGACGACTGCGCCCTTAATGCAATCGATGAGCAGGAGATGCAGCTCGAGATGGACAGGTTCTCATCAGCCTGTGACAACTTCGGTCTCACCATCAGTGCCAAGAAAACCGAAGTGATGTTTCAGCCAGCCCCCGGCAAACAATACCATGAGCCTCAGATAAGGGTGAACGGACGGATCCTATGAGTGGTGGAAAACTTCACCTACCTGGGCAGCACTCTCTCCTGCAATGCCAACATAGATGCTGAAACCATCAACAGAATCTCCAAGGCAAGCAGCGCGTTTGGGAGACTGCGAAAGAAAGTCTGGGGGCGGAGAGGAATCAGCCTCAACACCAAGCTGAAAGTCTACTGGGCAGTCGTGCTTACCACCCTACTATACGGCTGCGAGACATGGACTGCTTACCGAAGGCACGAGCGCCAGATAAACCACTTCCATCTCAGGTGTCTTCAGAACCTCCTTCACATCCACTGGCAGGACAAAGTCCCAGACACGGAAGTTCTGAAGCAGGCAGATCTCCCTAGCACCATCACAATCATGCACAAGGCCCAGCTGAGATGGGCGGGCCACGTCTCCCGCATGTCCGACACTCGCATCCCAAAACAGCTCTTCTATGGTGAACTCGGCCAGGGCAGGCGCAAAGTCGGAGGGCAGAAGAAGCGCTACAAGGATAGTCTCAAGGTCTCTCTCAAAGACTTCTCCATCGGAACAGAGACCTGGGAGACACTTGCTGCCAACCGCTCATCCTGGCGCAGCGCAATCACCGTGGGAGCAGGGACAGCCGAGGAGGGACGGATTCGGTCAGCGGAGCAGAAACGTCAGATGCGTAAAGCCAGAGCCGCCTGCACCAGTAGCACGGCCCCTACCCACTTCTGCCCCACCTGTGGGAGGGGCTTCCTTGCCCGGATTGGCCTCACCAGCCACCTCAGGTCTCATGGTGGCAGTTCCATCAGATGATGTCAGTTGGTCATCTTCGAACAGAAGGACGAACATTATTATTATTATTATTATTATTATATGTGTGTGTGTATATATATATATATATATATATATATATATATTGAGAGAGAGAGAGAAAGAGAGAGAGAGAGAACAATAAGAAAATGGAGGGGATCAATAGGTGATTCTCTTTTACTCTTTCTCTTTTACTTGTTTCAGTCATTTAACTGCAGCCATGCTGGAGCACTGCCTTTAGTTGAGCAAATCAACCCCAGGACTTATTCTTTGTAAGCCCAGTACTTATTCTATCGGTCTCTTTTGCCGAACCGCTAAGTGACAGGGACGTAAACACACCAGCATCGGTCGTCAAGCAATGCTAGTGGGACAAACACAGACACACAAACACATACATGCATACATATATATATATACATATATACGACAGGCTTCTTTCAGTTTCCGTCTACCAAATCCACTCACAAGGCATTGGTCGGCCCGGGGCTATAGCAGAAGACACTTGCCCGAGATGCCACGCAGTGGGACTGAACCCGGAACCATGTGGTTGGTTAGCAAGCTATTTACCACTAGATATTATATTATGTCAACTTATTTATTTATTTACTAAAATGATAATTACAAGAATATACATACATGTCGCTAGAAGCTAGGATCACCAAGCATAGATTGGCATATTTCGGTCATATTATGCGGAGAAAACCTCTAGAGAAGGATATCATGCTCGGAATGGTCAGTGGCAAGAGAGGAAGAGGCCGACCAAGAACCCACTGGCTTGACACCATCAAGAGTGATACCGGAATGGACATAGCCAATCTGAAAGAAGCGGCCCAGGATAGAACTGACTGGAGGACAATGATCCAACGAGGAATCGACTTCGACTTCGACTGAGCGGATAGATAGATAGATAGATAACATATGCTTTACATATAAAACATATTAATATATAAAGATACCAGTAATTATTAAAATATAACATACAGGAATATAAATTGAGAAAAAATTATTCCTGTATGTTATACTTTAATAATTACTGGTATCTTTATATATTAATATGTTTTATATGTAAAGCATAATATGTTATACATGTATGTATATTCTTGTAATTGTCATTTTAGTAAATGAATAAATAAGTTAACATAATATAATGTCTAAAAATTGATGAACTACCTATTGATCCCCTCCATTTTCTTATTGCCCTATAAATTAATGGTAAAATATCTCTTTACCTTCACTTCTCTTTAGTACACTCAGTAATGTAATTGCAATGCAATAAAAAACACTAGCGTATTAATAATTTGGCATTTTACCAGCAGTATATTGGATAGATAATATCCCTTAGTGGGTTGGATTCACAACCTCTAACTTTCTTGGAAGTGTGTGTGTGTGTATTTCTGTATATCTATGTATATTTCACACACACATTCTCTCTCTCTCACTGTATTTATCTCTCAACAATAATCTCTCATTGTAGTGAATATGTATGTGTGTATATATATATATATATATATATATATATATGTGTGTGTGTGTGTGTGTGTGTATACATACACACACACACACAGTGTATTGCACTAGTATTACATGGGCTAGCAATGGCAGATCAAAGAATATATACAACAGGAGAGACAGAATGTTAATTTTATACCAGTGCTTTTTTATACTATCACTACATTTGATCATACACATTGTTTATTTCAACAGGATAATTTTTAAGGTTGTGAGCCAATATAGCCTCATTGAAATTAGGTTACTTGCTGCTTCCCTCCCTCCCTCCCCACCCTCTCTCTCTCTAATTATCATTATAATGTAATGATGCTATGTTCTCACAAAAACAAAAAGAAAATTTTTTTTGCCTTTCTGTTTTTGTACACACACACACCAGTCCACAAACATATTTTTTGTTGGTTCACTAGTTGCTTTTCTCTGTTTCTCATCGTTTTGCTTCTATTCGTTTCCCTTTTCTCTGTGACAGGCATTTCGAACAAACATGTCCAGACCGAGTTTGCCTTCATTCACTGGAGATGCGACCCTTTGGTTTGCTCAAGTTGAGGCCCACTTTGTCGTTCATGCCGTCTCTCCCACTCAGCAGTTAGACCTCCTCTACTGTAGTTTGCCTTCTCAACTCGCCACATCTGCTAGGGATCTCATAACGAATCCCAGCCCAGACGCCACCTATGCATCAGTAAAAGCAGAAATTCTTCGACGCAACACGCAGTCGGAAGAATGTAAATTCAATGAGCTCATGGCGGATGAGCAGCTAAACGACAGAACACCCTCACAATTCCTGCGTCATTTAAGGGAGTTAAGCGGGAACTCCTCAGACGCGCCTCTGCTTCGCAAGATATTCTTCTCCAGGTTGCCTGCCAACGTTCAGACAATTTTGGCCACAGCCCTTGAGTCCAACACTGTGGACCAAATTGCCACGATGGCCGATAAAATCTTGGATATTTCTGGCCAGCCTTCGTCGCATGGCTTGTGCGTTTGCACCGAGACCCCTCCAACAGCCTCAGTTTCAGCCTCTTCTCTGACACATAACTCGTTATCAGATAAGATAGACACGCTAACACGACGCATGGATGAGCTATGCCGAGAAAATAGGCATCGTTCGCGTAGTCGGAGTCGGAGTCGCTCTGTTTCTCGTTCCTCTGGGCCGCGTTCCGGCTTGTGCTGGTACCACTTATAATTTGTCGATAAAGCAAACAAGTGTATCCAGCCGTGCAATTTCAAATCT